>NC_090780.1:24287500-24465000 GCF_040054535.1 Antennarius striatus | reverse complement strand
ACGGTCACACATTTCAATTCAGGAAGCAATCTCTTCCAGGAACGGATCCAATCTGTGACCACTCCAGCTGAAAGGTCACTGCATTGAGATGAGGTTAAGAATGTGAAGTTCCCCCGGAACACTTTGAAGACCCGCATGGTCGGTCTGACACGGACGTGTTTCCCTGAGCGGGGGTCAATACTGCGACATTTCAGCCGCAGAGTCGACGAAACACGAGAAACTTTTGATTCTCACCGTCGGAACGTCAACGCAAAAGTTAGCTTCCTGCTACGACGGATAAAGAGAACTCAACCTTTAAGGGATGTGAGAGGAACGTGTTCTGGAGTCCAGGCCATGGAGATGGATCCTGGTGAGCTTCAGTAATGAGCCTGATTGGTCGCCGCCTGGTGAGGGCGGAGTCGTCACAACCCCTAAGTGACCAGATGGCAGCTGTCCTTCTGAAACGTGGCTTTTTGCCACCTGGACATCCAGGTGATGGGATTTTTCCATCTTAGGTTGGATATTAAGGACAACCGCCTGTCGGAGCGGGGGGGGTGGGGACTCATGTCTGATGAGGAGAACACATTAAACCATTTGTCACCATTGGGGACGGCAGGGAAGTCATTTCAGCTGACTTTGTGATGAAGATTCTCTGAAAAGCCGTAATGATCCTCTCACATTAATGCAGGGAAATCTGTTTAATTAGAGGAGTGTGCTTTCCTCTAATTATGGGCTGAAATGCTCCGCTGGCTCTCAGTGTGGTGTTTTAATGTTTGGGGAGGGCCGGCCCCCGGGCTCCTTCCACGGCTCTCAGCTAAACCCTGAGCCTTAAAATATTATCAGTCACCCCGGTGTTGGCTGATGGTGCTACACTCGTAGTTACCCCAGTGATTGTTGATGGTACTTCAGTCGTACAGTTACCCCGACGTTGGCTGATGGTAATACAGTCTTACAGTTACCCTGGTATTTGCTGATGGTACTACAGTCGTACATTCCCTCTTGTGTTGGCTGATGGTACTACAGTCGTACAGTCCCTCTGGTGTTGGCTGATGGTACTACAGTCGTACATTCCCTCTTGTGTTGGCTGATGGTACTACAGTCGTACAGTCCCTCTGGTGTTGGCTGATGGTACTACAGTCGTACAGTTACCCTGGACTTCCTGTTCTGGTGGGTCCATTCAGTTCCTTCAGGCTGTCCCGGACCAGCAGAAGCTTTATCCTCAAGTGGGTCAGTTGCTGCATCTCCTTAGTATCCCTTTATCTCTAATGTTGGACCTGACTATGGGGACCAGGACACCCCCAGTAGCGTCTCCGGACCACATGGATCCCTGATGGGACATGCTGCTGCCTCGTGGAGGGGGGCTGTTTGGTTGGAGGTCACCCGGTATGGTTGTGAGCTGCCCTTCAGGTTTAAATCTAATCTCAGTAATTGCTGATACTCAAAGGCGTTTTCTTAGCAGCTGACAGGGTGGAAGGGTGGGGGAGTTGGAGTTGGGGGGGCGGGGGGGTGTATAGGAGAACAGACCGTGACCCAGACAACATCCAATGCACTGCTTTATTTCTCCACCTTTTAAGAGATATGTGCTGGGAGAGCAGAAGTGACAGTTAATGTTTCCAGCCTGTTCCGGGATATGCATGCCGCCGATACGGAATGACAGGTGCATTTCCCAAAAAGAGAGCACATAATGTTTTTCTATTTAGCACTTGACAGTTTGCCTTCATCATACGGTAAGCTTAAGGGCTTCTGAAGCAGCATGATTATTGTTGGCCCCCAGCGCCTCTCTGCACACCAATTGAATTCCGTCATGGGGAGGAGAAGGCTGTTAAAGGCCCTGCCAGAAAGGATGCCGACGAATCAGCATACTAAGTGAATTTTATATGTGCCATTTCACTGACCTCCATCTTTACATTGAGAGGGGAAATGTCGCCTCTTTTCCTCGGGTGCGACCTCGACTGACTCAGTCGGACGCAACTTTATGAATTTGTAAAAGACACAGTGCATAATGTTTACTAAAACATTACAGGCCACCGCCGCTTCTGAAACATTTATGTGCCCTGCAGGATGTCATTATCTCCAGATCCTGCCCTGACGTCGCCTCACCTGAACCCGGTTTCGCCACCGCCACGTACCCCACTTACATCCATGAACGGAGGTGGCTTTAGGAGCTAATGGATTCACATCCGGCTTCAGAAGAAAAGAGAACCTTCCTGAGCTTCAGAGAAGTTGAGGTCAACCGCTAAGGTAGAAGTTATCGGCTGGTTTCCATGGAGAAACTGGACTAGGGACAAATCCATTTGATAACAAATGTCACAGTTAGGTAAAAACGACCAACCTGTAGTCCACTCGCTCAGCACGAACATGTCAGACATAATCGCTCCAGTCGATAAAGGCCGTAATTTTCAGTCGCTTTTCGTAGCAATGAAAGATTCATCAAGACATCGCATTTTTGTCATTTCTATTCATGAAGGGTGAAGACCCAAACAATGGAGCAGATCTACTGGATCCAAATATCTGAAACAGATTTATTATGACTAGCAGCTGACATAACGCTTTAGCAATTAGCATCTGCAGCTTCGCCGTTTTTCAGAATAATTTTAATGCTTTATTCTAAATATTCCAGCTAAAATCTGCAGTTTTGTGCAGCTCTGCTTGTTTTCCCGTCGGAGTGCCACTCCAGATGAAATTGTCCTCCTTCAGATGAGATTGCGACGCCTCCAGTTGGGATTTGGATGGAAATCAAGTTTGTGACGCCGGTGACTACTGTCGAGCAGGTTGAGTATTTCCATTCAGACGTTTTAAAACGGTAAAAAAAAATAAAGTAAAAAAAAAAGCTCGAAGTTGGCCTATGGAGGACATGGTCCTTTCAGAACCGTCTCCTCAACAAAGGAGTCTTGTTCTTCGTCTCTGGACATTGCGGTTCTGGGATTCATGGAATCCTTGAGACGACATAAAGTGGTGGCTGAAGCTAAACGACAGCGGCAGAGCTCTGCCCGCTAAAAGCAGAGCCGCTTCACTTCTGAGGCACTCCTTTGTTTTTTTGGGAGGATTAATGTGGTGGTGGGTGCTGTCATGACGGTCCCCGGCGTCCTCTTTCCTTGACGTGTTGGAGAGCATCTGTCAGCGAGGTCTCTGGTCGTTAGCTCGTCTGTCAGCCTCAGACGGCGGCTCGCTTGTCACTTGTCATTTCCAGTGCCGTATTCAATCTAGCAGTTTTCTTTGGAGACCCTCCGTCTTTGTCATACATGCCAATATTGATTCTGACAACCGGGGGTGGGGTGGGGCTTTTGTTTCTGACGCCCTCTCGCGCCAACTTCGTTTTATTGTTGTCTTTGTAGGAGGGGAAACAATTTATGTTGTTTGAATGGATATCTGTCTCCTGATGTCCGTCCGTCTGTCGGTTCCTCCGGTAGTCTCGGGAAGCGGATCCAAGAAAGGGCGGAGCGGGGCTGAACAGAACTCTGGGAGTTAGAGGCGGGGCTACTTTCACCTGAGCAACAGGTGGTGGAGGGATTTTAACATTTAGTTCTAATGAATCACAGGAAGTACAAAATAATCACACATTCATTTAAATTATGTAGTTTAATATTAATATTTAACTATACATGAGATGCATTTTAATTAATAAGAAAAAAATATTTTCAAGCTTTTCTTACAGCTCCTGTTGATTTTATTCAAAACACAGATCTCCATTATGATGGAAAGAAAATGTTATTTAGTCTGTTGTTTAATTGTAAGATGAATAAAAATAAGGTAAACTCAGAAGTGTTTTCTCACCAAGGACCTGAGCTGAACAAATGGATGTATTATTCAGCTGCAAGATTCTCATCAGCCCGATACGAGGGCGAGAGGCGGCGGAGTGTAAAATCATTCTGACTGCTGCCTCCATTTTCAGAGCTGAATGTGGCCTGTCGTCGAGCATCAGTGATAAGAGAGCAGCATTCCAGACAGGAAGTGATCGGAGCCCCTGATGGAAGCTCCCGTCACTCCATTATTATTTTAATTAGATATTTATGTCTCAACTGCTTCAACCTCAAACCTCTTTTATTACCTAACTTCTTTTCCCCCAAGAACAAAGAACAAAAGAACAAAAGTGTCCAAAGTTAAAGAAAGCTAGCATCCCACATGTAGCCTACTGGGGTAGTTAGCCTCCTACATTTAACCTAGTGGGGTAGTTAGCCTCCTACATTTAACCTAGTGGGGTAGCTAGCATCCAGAATTGGAGGTCCTCCTCTTGGAGGGTCTTCCTCTTGGAGGTCTTCCTCTTGGAGGTGCTCCTCTTTGAGGTCCTCCTCTTTGAGGTCTTCCTCTTGGAGGTCCTCCTCTTTGACGTCTTTTTCTTGGAGGTCTTCCTCTTGGAGGTCTTCCTCTTGGAGGTCTTCTTCTTGGAGGTCTTCCTCTCGGAGGTCTTCCTCTTGGAGGTCCTCCTCTTTGAGGTCCTCCTCTTTGAGGTCTTCCTCTTTGAGGTTTTCCTCTTGGAGGTCTTCTTCTTGGAGGTCTTCCTCCTGGAGGTCTTCCTCTTGGAGGTCTTCCTCTTGGAGGTCCTCCTCTTTGAGGTCTTCTTCTTGGAGGTCTACCTCTTGGAGGTCTTCCTCTTTGAGGTCTTCCTCTTGGAGGTCTTCCTGTTGGACTTCTACCTCTTGGAGGTCCTCCTCTTCGAGGTCTTGCTCTTGGGGGTTCTCTTCTGGGAGGTCTACCTCTTGGAGGTCTTCCTGTCTGGACTCTTCCTCTAAAACAGATTTAGATCAAATGTTTTCTAGAGGTAGCTTCTCACTTCTCTCTGTAGCCCCTGATCTGGATCCTCTAGATCACCATGGAGACCAGCATGATACCTGTTTGCCCTGAGGGACCCCAGACCGGCCCCAGGAGAGCCCCTGAAGCCCTCTGCTCGAGTGGCTGGTGTTAGTCTCCCATCCATTCTGGCCCCGTCCACCAGGAACAAGCTGGTGCCCCCCCCCCACACACGGCATCACTGGGAGGTTCATGGGATGGAGGGGGGGTGTTCCTCTGTTAGAGGCGATTAGCTCCAGAGAAATGATGTTTGCAGAGACTCTTAATTACGAGAGAGAACCTCTGTTCTCCTTCATCCGGCGTGGATGTGAGGACTTCATTAATCAGCTGCAGACGTTCATTAAACACGAGCTCAGACAAACTAATTGTTTGTTTGCTGCTGGTTCTTAAAGGTCGCCGGCGTGTCGGAACGCGTTCCCCATCCAGCACATCACAGGAACGCCATGACGCGCTCCGGAGTCCGCCTTCCTCTACGCAGATGTTACGGCTGGGGAAAAAGGCTCCACGTACGGAATAATCCGGCGAGCAGCGGAGGATGACCGGAGGCTACGTGAGGGAAATTAAAGCGGTAATTCATATTGATTACCGCCCGGCTCCGGCTGGGGGGGGGGGCAGGACCCGGTTGTTCCTGGAACGACGGAGTTGTTCCCATAATATCTGACATCTGACGCGGGAATGTTCCGAATCCACCTTCGTGCTCGAGTGAAGACGGACGGGAGAAATAATCCATCGTTAAATCAATATTGATGACGTCACCGCCTCAGACCTCAGCATCTACTGTGTCTTTAAGATCTTATTTTATGTTCTTAAAGAGGGAAAATGAATAAAAACTTTAAGCGTCTTCGTTACTCCTTCCTCTCCCTCGTCAGCCGTCCTTAACGTCTCATTTTTTTTGCGGCTCCAGCCGGTTTTGTGTTCTCCACCTCCGGGGGGGATTCAGCGGAATAAAAACATGGTGACACAGTGACATTAGCATCTGAGCTAATGGGGGTGTAATGGCTGCCAGATATCTGATGCTCCAGAGGTCGCCCTCCTGTTCGCCGCAGCCTCGGAACGCATCAGGAAGAATAATGACGAGCGTCTCCTGAGGAAGACATTAAATTCCCTCCAGTGTTCCAGCGAGTACACGGAGAACAGAACGACGCTACGCCGCCACAATGACGCCGAATAAACGGGGGCGTTAAAGACTATTAAAGCTCCGTGTGACGGCGGGAAACCAGGATGGGGCTTCGCAGCTGGAGGGACATCCGGAACAGGATGGAGGTAGTCTGTGAGATATCCGAGAAAGACACCTTTGATTCGGTTCTTCTTGAAGATGATCAGACAAAGTCCAGGAAGAGTCGATCTCCATACCCGGAGCAAACCGGATCCGTGAATCCAGGCTCAAACAAACCTGATTCCAGGTGGATTCCGAAGCGAATCTTTAGCTCCCATTAGCAAAACGCGGCCATTAAGAAAAGTGGCGGTGGATGGCGGCGCTGTGCCACCGGCGCCATCGTTCCGATGGTGCGTCTCCATCACCCCCTGCCTGGAGGCGTCACATTAGTAATGACTGATGCTGGAGAATCAAATGAGATCCACGCCGCGGTCGTCCGTCTCCAAAATTAGTCGGACTCCAACTCGGGAAGTATAATTAGAACGATCAACTCTGAGACGCTAACACATCGCAGCGTGAGGAGGAGGAGGAGGAGGAAGAGGAACTAAAGGTCACACCGCCACGTCTGATTCACCTTCACATTTTATTACACCTGTCATAAACCGAGAGGAAGCAGCGGGGAGTCAGTTGCCACGGTTACCTCAGCGATAGTGTCAGCGCGCAGAGGTCGTCCGTCATGAGTCACTAAAGGAGTTAAATGGAAATCCTTCAGCGGGGGTCAAAGGTCAGAGATAACAGGAGCATGTCTAAACCTGCAGGAACTTTCAGCTGTGGAAGCAGGGGGAGGGGTCTGTGAAGGCCACGCCCACCGGTGACATCAGCGTTCATGTGCGGGCAGGACGACGTGTCAAATGAAACGTAAGACGTGATGTCACAAGTGACACAAACTGCATAAAGTTGTGTTAGAAGCCTCTGGTAAACTTTTTTGAGTTCAAACTCAATTCGATGAGCATATTTTTGGTTTTTATGTGCAATAAAATATAATTTGTTCCATTTCCGAATATGAATGTGTCTATTTTGCCCCAATATGTCAATATAATAAGTTATAGGGAGCTAAAAACTATCTCTTCATATAGCTGAAGGTGTGCTGAAGATAAAAATACCGAGCATGGGTCTGTTAAATCATTTATAATGTGGTATAGAGAGACAGATATCAAAAGGCTAGTCAGTGAAGGTGCGCCTTATAATCCAGTGCGCCTTATATATGAAATCTTGTTTTTGAATAGGTCATTCATTGAGGATGTGCCTTATAGTGCGGAAAATCCTGTACTCGACAACGCGTCCATTGATCACACCTGTCGGTGTATTTAGGATCCGAGGGAAGACATTTATTTCTCTGCTGGGATGAAACCCGGCCCTGACGCCCCCGCCGTTGACGCCGCCTTCAAACATCCACAGTCTGGTAGAGGTCAGCCCCCGACCTCCAACCCCCGTCCCCCCCATGGCCGACGCCTGTGCAAAGAAACACGTCTCTATTACAAAGTGTGACATCATCCATCATTATGAAGTTCATTATCCGTGTGTTTTCTTAAGCTGTCATTAGTCTTGGTTAACACGCCGTGATTGATGCGTCTGCCGCTGACGAAACTTGGGCTTGAGTCCCGTCATCAATCCAGATTCTACCTGGTGCCATCCTTCAGCCCCCCCCCCCCCAAAGCACAGCCCCCAAACCAGGTTATGGAAGTGGCAGTTCCCCCAGAAATGAAGACAAATAATTGTTCCATATGTAAGCCTGTCAAGTCAGCGTGAATCCCGTCTGAGAGCCGCGGCTCCAGGAGGAGCTGACGGATCTTCATCCCAGCTCCCGATCGGACGCTAATGGCCTGTGAAGGTGCCTGAAACCAAATCAGCTGTTAATAAGACCGCTAACTTGACCGATAACTTTACCAATACCGAGCCTGGGATGCGATTAATCACACTCTAGCCCCACCCCCCAACAGGGAATCACTCGTTCTGCATCCCGTCCTTCCTTCTCACCGGAAACTTCCTGCTGTAGGAGGAAGTAATTTCCTGTACAGGGCGCTCCCGTAGATGCGATTACCGCTCCGTTTGCCACCTGGGGGGGTAGGGGGGGGCAGCAGCGCCATTTAAACCATGGGGCTTCCTTTACGGCGCATCATTAAACAGAACCTCCAGGAATCTCCGCCGCTCACGAAACGCATCGGCTGACTCCGTAGAAATCGGGCCCCGTCGGAATAAATCGTTAAATCAGGAAGAGGCGCCGTGATCGGAGCCAAACACACCTCCGTCCTGGACTACAACATGTCCTGAACCAGGACACGTGACCAGTTTATTAGAAACCAGTCCCTGTGGAGTGGGAGGGACTGGTTTCATCCCTCCCAGTGCGGGAGCTGGTTGTTGATGGCGGCCTATGAACCTGAAGACCCCTGTGGATCAGACGTGACCGATAGCGTTAACGCGTTTGTCATTTAACGGTGGGTGTAAAATCGCGATGAACCACCACCATCATCATCACCATCATCATCATCATCATCATCATCATCAGGGCTAGCTGTGAACCCGTCAGTTTGCTCCGACCGCCGTCGACAGTGATGGATGAGACCTGCACCCTGACTCCGCCCCCATCGCCACTCAGCCACTGATGGATTCAGACGTTCATTCATGACCCCGACGGAGGAGTTAGACTCCATCCATCCATAATCCATCCATCCACCCATTAATCCATCCATCCATCATCCATCCATCCATCGCTAGCTAACGCTGCCACCTCTACAGCTAACTTTCAGCGCCACTGCCGCCCTCCTGGCCTTTTTGCCCCGCCCCCTGGTGATGCAGGTGAACTGTGAGGGGGCAGGGCAAACACGGCATGTCTCATTTAGCGTTAGCACTAGCTCAGTTTTTATCATCTCATTAGCGCAGGCTGTTTAAGATCAGCGCTCCGTGAAGCGCTGGAGGCCCCCGGACAGAGGCGGCCCTCTGCGGGACAGGACCCCCACCCCCCCGTTCCTCCCCGGCCCCCAGACGGAACGGCGACCCATTAGGCCGCTCCCCTTCATTAATTAGCTGAGTAATACCAGGATTAAAGGGACCCTGTCGGGGAAAACGTGGCGCACATGTTGTTGGCTAATTACGGCGCTAATGACCTCGTTGCTCCGCCGGCTGCCGTCCTGATGGGAAGGTGTTTGTTTGTGGGCGCCGCGGCGCCGCCGGATCCGCCAGTGACGGCTCTGGAAACGCCGCTAACGAGAGGCGAGGAGGCGTCGCACCAGAGAAGACTTAAAGGGACAGTCCCCCCCGACGTCCCAAAGGCAGTCGTCATGCCGACAGGAGGTCAGGGAAGATTCCAAAACAGAGTTCTGTTGAGGGAACGCACCAACGACACGCAGACAGGTCCGAGATCCCGAAGTGGATTCGAACCCACAACCTTTTTACTAAGAAGGAACCATCAACACACCAGTTCTCTCCTAACGGAACCGTCTAGTAACTGGTCCTTTTGTAACGGAACCGTCTAGTAACTGGTCCTTTTTGTAACGGAACCGTCTAGTAACTGGTCCCCTTCTAATGGAACCGTCTAGTAACTAGTCCTTTTGTAATGGAACCGTCTAGTAACTGGTCCTTTTGTAACGGAACCGTCTAGTAACTGGTCCTTTTGTAACGGAACCGTCTAGTAACTGGTCCTTTTGTAACGGAACCGTCTAGTAACTGGTCCTTTTGTAACGGGACTGTCTAGTAACTGGTCCCCTTCTAATGGCCTGGACTGGACTCGTTCTGCAAGGCTGTTTCTGAACCTTTCAAGTTGTTATCTATCAGATAACGATCAGATCAATCAACCTGATCAGAATCAGACGTTAAATATTGGTTTGGTTACGTTGATCAATTGAAATGATAAAAGGACCTAAAGTCTGAGAAAAGATGAAAAGATAAGACTTTTATTAAAACCATGAAAATTCTGATGTTCTTTCTTGATGCAATAAGAATAAGACGACTTTTACAACTAAATGAGTCTGAATGAAATCAGCTTACAGGATGAACACATGAACGATACCCCCATTAGCGCTAGGGCTAACGGGGGTATCGGACATCCCAGATTGTGGGGAAAATTGGAAAAGCAGAAGGAATAAAAAGTGATGGGGAACAGATGAAGATAAAGAGTGCCCATCCTGTCATCGACTGCTAGCCGCCGCCGTCACCGCCGCTTTGGGAGTGGATCCAATACCCTTCCTGTAGCCTCGCCATCAATACGCTTTTATTGTTCAGAGCAGGAATGAAGGAAGCCCCAGAGGATGTTTCAGAGCGCTCGCTGTGTTGGTGACACATCACTAAGTGTTATTTCTGGGTTCCATCACTGCTAAATCTGGTTCTATTGGAGCAGCTGAAGAAGTCCTAGAACTCCTCCTCCTCCCTCTTTGTGGGTCATCTACCCCAACCTCTGTCAGCCCAATGAGCCTCCACCAGAATCAGAACACTTTAACCAGAAAAACTACCAGGAACCTATAGGTGGTCCTGGTCCAGAACCTTCAGCATCCTCAGAAGCTGCTGATGGAGATCTGGAGCCAGATCTAGATCCCAGAGAACTGAGGACTGGGAGAACTGGGTAGCTCATCTGAAACCTCACATTGATTGATAGTTGATCAATGAGATCAATCAGCTGCTGGCTGTCAGACTGGGTGTCGTTCTGGAAGCCACCACTAGATGGAGCAAACATGTTGCACACAGGAGATAATTAAAACATAATTGACAAACACTGCATGGTGTGTGTGTGTGTGTGTGTGTGTGTGTGTGTGTGTGTGTGTGTGTGTGTGTGTGTGTGTGTGTGTGTGTGTGTGTGTCCTATAAGAATCATTTCAAACAAAATGGAACGGGCTCCATCTCAAAGGACGAATAAAAACATACACTTAAGACGATTTGGACGTTTCTAGAATCGTTTAAACTGGTGTAGCGGCGCCGCACCGGACGCCTTCGTGTGACGCCATCAAACGGAATCAGAGTATTTACCATCTGCCTCGTCGCCGTGACGCCACCCTGTCATCGTCTTCCTCCGTTCAGCAGGTATTATTAAATTGAGCTGCGATATTTCATCCAAACGTCCAGCAGAGCCCTGACTGGTGGTGTCAGCAAGGCCCCGCCCCCCCAGGTAACCAACCAGGAAGTCCTAAACGTGTGCCTGGAATCAGCGTGAACACTGTCCATCCATCTGTCCATCCATCCACGAGAGGCAGCAGGGGCGAGTCTGAACCAGAACCCTGAACCACATCAGTCGGATCCTTCGGACGGGAAGAGAAGGAGCTGCACTGCCCTCATCCCTCAGGTCCAGCCGGGTCATCAGCCACCGCCGCCACCGCCAGTATCTATCATGACCAGTCTGCTGACCCCGTACCAGACCCCAGGTCTGACTCTAGACCAGACCCCAGGCCTAACTCTAGACCAGACCCCAGATCTGATCCTAGACCTCAGCCCAGACCTGACCTGACTCTGGACTTGACCCTTGAACAGATGAAGAAAGTCTCTGGACTTTAACCTCCTCGGCTTCAGTGCCGTTTCTTTGCCACGACGTCGGATACGACCACCAAAAGCTGCTCATCCGAGTGTATTGTTGTCTATCGGGGTGTCAGAGGACCCTGCCCCCCATGTTTCCCTGCCCCCCATGTTTCCCTGCCCCCCGTGTTTCCCTGCCCCCCGTGCTCCATCCTCTCCTGCCTGATCCAATTACCCCAAAAGCGAACTCCAGGCGGACACACCGGCACCCGGTCGGAGACCCGGACACACTCCCCCGGTGTGTGTTCTCCAAGCCGTCCTGCTAACTGTGATAAATGCGGCCATTAAAACGTTAACGCAGCGCTGGGAACGCATTCAACCCCGATTTGGGGTGTAAGATAATTGACCCCCGCTCCCATCTAAAAGGTCACCGAGAATCAATGAATGTATTAAATATTAATCAGAGTTCTCGGTTTCTTTAAAAGACGATGAGATGACCTTTATGCAACATCAAATTGATTATCACACAGTGTTTAGAAGTGCTTCTTGCGTGAGATTTTAATCCCAGAGGCCTTGTCTAAGGGGGGAGGGTTCTGGAGGGGGTGGGTGGCTACGTCTCTGACAACAGAGCAGGGGTAAAGAGATTACAATGCTGGGGGTGGGGTCAGATAGGGGGAGTGTGATTCATCTCTTTAGTGCCTTTGTTCAGGGTAAATGAACACCCTAATCCAATGTTGGATTAGGGCGTGACGGAGACACTGCAAGGCGAGATTAGCATCTGTAACCCGCGCCAACGCTCCGATAAACAGGAACGTCATTCCTCCTACTTGATTGGTTGCACGTTTCAACCCCTCCCCTCCCCTGGAGAACGCTAATGAACCCTTAAAGTAATGACTTTGAATGTTAACTGTCGTAATTGCGAGCGGTGGGCGGAGACTGTAAACCGGTTGAAAAAGGAATGACTTCCTGTCATTGCTGCAGATTAAAAATGCAGCCAGCGATGGAGGAGGCGGGTGGGGTGAGGATGAGGAAGTCGTTGGCAGTGATTGACACCTGTGACCTGAGTGAAATTGATAAAAGTCGTGGGATCCGAGCGGCGGGGCTTTAAATCCTTGACCTTTCTGTTGGTCCTACTGCACCTCTGCTGGAATGAGTTTGTGCTGCTGTGACTGAGTGTCAGAAATACGTTCATGCATCGGTGTGTCGTCGTGGCGGCGGCGACCGTTTCATCACGTTGTAATTCACCGGATTTAGAACGCAACAGTGATGTAAACCGACAACCAGGTTAAGGTCGTTTAGAACAACCTATGGAAGGAGCGCAAACACCTGGTGTAGAGGTCTGTGTGTCCACGCAGTGAAAGGAGGGGGAGAGTCTCTGATGGGACGTCCTGTCTCTGATGGGACATGTAGTCTGACTGGACTTTTAGTCTCTGACGGGACATTTAGTCTCTGATGGGACATTTAGTCTCTGGTGGGACATTTAGTCTCTGATGGGCCATTTAGTCTCTGAAGGGAGATGTAGTCTCTGACTGGACATCTAGTCTCTGCCTGGGCATTTAGTCTCTGACTGGACATTTAGTCTCTGACTGGACATTTAGTCTCTGATGGGACATTTAGTCTCTGGTGGGACATTTAGTCTCTGACTGGACATTTAGTCTCTGAAGAGAGATTTAGTCTCTGACTGGACATTTAGTCTCTGATGGGACATTTAGTCTCTGGTGGGACATTTAGTCTCTGATGGGACATTTAGTCTCTGAAGGGAGATTTAGTCTCTGGCGGGACATCCTGTCTCTGGCGGGACATCCTGTCTGTGTCCAGGCTTACATCAAGTCTATAAAGCCATAGAAGAAGCTTCAACAGAGTTCAACCCCTGATCTCCATCCTCTGAGGGGCATCTGTCGACCCTTTCCCCAAACACTAGGGGCTGCACGGAGCCGCCGGACAGGAAGTGAGATGTGTGTGATGCGTTTTCTGGGCTGACAGGAAATGGCAGCGGCTCCCTGAGAACATGTTGGGAGATCCGTCCTCCCGCCGCCGGGCAGAGGGAAACAGAATCTCGCCTTGGCTCCGTTAGCTTTCTGTCTGAATGAAACTCAAGTTGTCCTCCTCATCAGCGCCAAGTCTGGAGGGAAACATGGACGTCAGCATCTCCAGTTGGACCCTGACCCCCCCACCCCTCGCCCCGCCCACCTCATCTTTGTCTTTATGCTGTAGTGACAGCATCTCGCAGGCAAACACAGTTCTGAATCCCAGCTGACACGACCGACGATTCCAGCAGATCTCTTAGCCAATCAGAGGCCGCGTTGCCAACCGCACCAGCAGGAGCTGGTTTTCAACCTCTGCCGGGTATTTCAGGGTGGATCAGCATCATTGGGGGGGCTTTGGCAAAGGGAAACGTGGAGCGACAGATGGGTCCTGCTGGGTCTCTGAGGGCCTGAAAGGGAAATCAGCGACCCGGACCAGCGATGCTCAGGGTCTGACCTCAAATCAGAGGCGATGCGGATGCAACCTCGCGCTCCTATTGGCTGAATCTTCTGCTGGTCCATCTACGAGCAAACTTCACTGAATCCCGTCAGTCCTCCCAGCGTCCTCCACTTTGTCCTTGGCGCAGAGTGTCTACGACAGGGGAAGCGTCTGATTGACGGCTTTGATGTCATTTCGCTGTAATACATCATACCGGCGCCATGGTAACCTGTCATGTGCTGGCTTCAGCTACTGATAACATGATTGGTGAAAATGCTTCCAATCAGCAGATCTCCTTCAGCGTGTCCTCAGCCATCTTTCAGTCAGACGCCGCTTTTCTCTCGACAACCTTTTGGCAGCTCTTCTGGTGGCCAGAGTGGAATCTTTGCTCCGGTGCCAAAGTCCACATTCGCTCTAAATGGAATGGGCCCGCAGCGCTGATAGCATCTGTTTGACTGCATTAATCAAATATATGTTCAGCAGCGGTAAACAGACAAACCCTCATTGACCTCCGAGTTAAATTTCATTGGATGTCACAGTAAACAGGATGTAAGCTGCTCCTGTTTTATCTGTAGTGTCTGGAGGGCTGGGAGGAGCCTCCAGGGAGCCACACCCGCAAATACTGACGGACCGGACCCACCAGTACAACCAGTACACCACCAGCATTACCAACAATCCTGATCTGCATTAGACCCCCGGATTGAACCAGACACCCGGGGGTCTAATAGTCTAGTGACTATCTGAACCACGACCTTACAGGTGCCGATCCCCGTTCAGATCCCGTTCCAGCAGGAGGTCGCAGTTCAAATCCAACAGTAGGACTCATTCCACACCCGAGGTGGTATCTCAGGAACAGCCTTTGTATGGTTCAGTTCGTTTTTGGTTGCTATGGGTAACCATGCGTCAGCTCCCGCTTCTTTACTCTATGGGATGCCTCAGGGTATGATCCTAGGACCTGCTGTTTTCTCTGAACATGCTTCCCCGGGTGAGGTTATCAGGATTTTTGGTTGATCCACAGATGAAACACTACCCCACACACCACACACACACACACATACACACACCCTCCCCAACTCTGACTCAAGCTGTGTGTAGAAACCAGTTTACTGATCCCATCTGCCAAAGCCTTGTTTCGAAAGGCTTTCTGTTTGTCCACAGACCCAAGAACAACCCCCAACATAAAACCCCTGAAGGTGCAACATGGACACACACACACACACACACACACACACACCCTTCAAGATGGCCGTCTACCTTCATTCAAAGCATCGAATTCTCCAACCTGAATGTGGATCTGGCCTAAGGTCAGGAAGCAGAGAAGAGAAATCACATGACGTGTCTTATGGGAGCGTTTTTAGTATTCATAGCTGATGATGAATGATTCATGATGGAGTTTTGGTTTGGAAGGACGGACAGATTTCCATCTCCGTCGGTCGTTACTGCCGATTCCTTCCATGGCAGGAAAAAGGTCATCCTGATCTGACGGAAGGAAGAGCGCCACACACACCCCGGCTCACAATTTCAGCTGCGTCAGCGCTTCTTGGAAGATTGAGGATTTAATGTGTCAGATTGGGATTAGAGTTCACCCGCAGTGTTTCAAGTTCTCAAGGCTTTAATTATGAAAAGAAAAATCCAGCATGTTTAAAGTGTCAACTTAATTCTGCAGAGCAAAGAGGAAATGAGTCGATGAGAAATTGTCTGGTCTTTGGCACCGAGAGGATGGCGCCAGTTCAAAAGCTCCACAACAGCCTGATTATTCTGGTTGAATCTTAATCAGCGCCGCTTCTTCAGGCCCCGATAAGATGCAAAAGGAAAATATACTCATATTCACGTGACTCCGCACTCTGTGTGGTTAATTCGACATAAAAGTTACGAGTGACACCGACCCTAAACTCCCTACACCCGCCAATCAGAACCCAAGTGGTCGACGCTGCTCCAACTTTGTGGAGGCGGAACAGAATAAAGGTTAATGCTGGAAGAACGTTTGGTGTTCTGAAAACTCCTGTCAGTGCTTCTGATACTTCTTTAACAGCGCTGACTTTAGATGTTTTTGAGTTTGAAGAAAAAACTTTGAAACGTTCGCAAAGTGATTAGTATCGGACTAAAGCGACATTCGTACGTTTGAGTCCGATACCACTGGTCTTTTATTGATTTTTCTACCACAGGTAAACTTCGGCTTGCGTCGTTTTGAGTGTTGTTCTCAATTAAATGTGGTTTTAAAAAAAAACACATGAAAAAATAAAAAATTGTGTTTACATCGTTTTACTTGACTTTGTCTGCCGCAAATATAGTAATCCCTTGCGTAGCCGTGCTTCAAGATTAGTGAAATATGCATTCATTGATAAAGTTCATTATAGGACTGGTGATGGTTATCTCCAGTTTATTCTGAAAGAGGTGTTAATCAGACTAATGTCGTTTTCCGACTTACATCACGTATCCTGGAATCGATGAACCACGTAAATCGAGGTGTACCCGTATTTACCAAAGCAGACGGCGACGAGCGAATGAAAGGAGTCGCGTCCCTTCGCTGGGACGACCTCGCAGCTGTTTTGTGAATGGATTTTGTGCAACATGTATAATCTCCGCTGCTCTCCGGCTCTCCACGGACGACACTCGAGGAGTCTTTGTGAGGCGAGGGCTCGTGGGTGTAGCAGCCGGGAGTGACGCTTCCATCTGGAGGACTCGCGGCCGAGTCGGGCTCCGTGAAGACGTTCGTAATCACTTTATTTTTCCACAAAGTAACACAAGCACTCGGCCCCGAGGAGCATCCCTAATCTTGACTAACATTACGTCTTTTTAATTAATTTAAGCAGCTTTGAAGATAGATGTGGGATTTAGACGATTCCCAACTCTCCTGAGCGCCTTTCAAAAACAGCTCTCATTTAATTTGGAATTCTGACGCTGGATCTGTAGATTTTTTAATAAATGCAGGTTTCTCCTCTGCTGTGGATTTGTGATAATACGGAAACACGTGCAGGACATAAATATGACTTAGCGGTCAGTAGCTCGGATGCGGTTTAAAGTCACGCATTTAAATTCCCTGCGCGCTATGAAGCAGACTGCATTTGGAATAATTAGCATTTAAAGATGTGATCTGTGGAGGCAGAGGGACGTCATCGACCAATAGGAAGCTGCTCTGACGTCAGTTTATGGAGGGACTGCTGACGGCATCAGGACTGATCCAGGATCAGGAGGAGGACCCACACATCTGGACCAGCGCGAGGGATTAGAACCCACAACCCTCTGAATTGATGCAACCAGCAGGAATCAGCTGGAGGATGTCACCGGTCCCTGATTGATCAATCTAAACTGATCGTATTGATTAATAAACATTATTGAGGACGGAAAGGATTTGAAGAAAACCCTTTAAAGTGGCTTCAGCACCCCCCCCCTACCCCCAGCTCTACCTGACTGCCCTTTAAAGCCTTCAGTCATATTCTTTAAAATTCATGGTGCTTTTTACATCCTGGTCACCATGGAGACCAGTCACACCTCAGCTCACGTCCTCCTGATCTCAGTTCAGTGATGACTCATTATTTATCTCAGTGTTTTTGTCACAGAGTCGAGTTTCAACTCCAAACGCTGTCGAGCGATAAAGAGTCACAGAAAACAGCTGATTGGATTTTCCCAGAACTGTGAAGAAATAAAATGTCTGGTGAAAACTGGTTCTATTAATACTCACTATAAATACACACTATTAACACAGTACTAATACACATGACTAATACACACTACGAATATTAATAAACACGACTAATACACATTGTTAACATACTACTATGCACATGACTAATATACACTACTATAATTAATAAACATGACTAATAGATTAATAATAGATTAAGTGTGTATTATTAATAATACACACTATTAGAACTCACTATTAATACACTCAACTAATACACACTATTATTACTCACTATACATACACATTACTATTAATACACACTAGTAACCACTATATATATAGTATATACACTGTTAAAACTCACTATAAATAGACACGACCTACATCAGTACACACAACTATTAATACTCACTATTAACACTGATTATTAATATTATTAATCTTTCTCTGAAAGGAACCAAATCACACAGTGACCCCCAGTAGAACCCCAGCAGAACCACTGGAGAACCACTGGAGAACCACAAACACAATAAAGCTGTGATGCTGCGTCTGCCTTCATCATTCTGACCTCAGGCACGTTGATCAGTTCGATCTTCACGTAAACTCAACTGAAACCAGCTGATCAGGGAATCTGGTTTCCATGGAAACCAAGTTCAATAAATCACATGATTCAGTTTCCGTTGGTTGCAACCGCTGCCGGGCATGAGTAACTGAACATTTATTTTATTCCTTTTCAAAGAATTACAACAAAGTGAAAAGAGACTGCTGGTAATAACAATAACAATAGTCACGTGTGGCTCCATTGGATCCATTGGTTCCATTGGTTCCTTTGCTTCCATTGGTTCCGTTGGGTCCGTTGGTTCCATTGGGTCAGTTGGTTCTTCTCCAGCTGCCGCTGACATGACAGAGAACATCACTGGTTCTGGACATGGAGATAAAAAGCTTTAGGTCAACGAATAGACAAAAAAAAAAAAAGGCATGACTCTGCAATAGAACCTGTTGACAGTCTAGTAACTTTATAAAGGCTCTGTCCCATCCAGTTTGAGTTCTCTCCACCAATAGGAGCTGACATGGAGAGAAAGGGGTTGAGTTGGTGACTTGACCCCTTGTATGGAACCAGTGTTTCACTGGCTGATGTGTCGAGCCAATCAGATTGAGCCTGGAACTTGTGATGGGACGTATTTGTGTGTTCTGAGTCTTTACCGTTCGTTTGGTCTCCAGATGTTTCCTCAGAGCTGAAGCTTCGGCCGCCATATCCTCCTCTGACCTCCACCTGGAGGGACCATCTTCTTCTTCTCTGTCATGTTTCTGCAACTACAAGTTCAATGGGTCGCGATCAGAACCAGTGGCGTCGAGACACAACATCCAGAACCGAAGCGGCGACACAAGTTCATCCTGTTTGATTTATTCAGATTTGAAAACCGTCTCTTCGACCTGAACCCTCAGGAAGTCGGCCATTTTGAATTTCCTTTCTCTCAGTGAAACAGGAAGTTGTTGCTCGGGGATATAAGGATGAAACCAGGATGGAGGTCGGAACCTCCTTTGCAAAATGAAGAGGAAACACAGCAGGCCGCGACAGAATGCCTGTGTTCTGATGCGTAAAGAGATGTGACACCTAAACAGGAAGCGTGTCCCCGTCTGACAGAACAAACCCGACGGAACGTCTGGGCTCAAAGACAGATGAATAAACAAGAGAAAATAAAAACAAAACTCCAAGTGAGGCAAACAGAACCAGATCAGAGCAGAGCGGGTCTCCAATCAGATCACAGAGGAGTCAGGTTCAGATCCAGACTGAATCCAGGTTCACGAAATCAAACATTGGTTGAGATGATCCCAGAATTTGAATTTAAAATTTCCTACCATAAAGGAAGAAGTCCTAGCTTCTTCAGTCTCCTTGAGGCGGTTGAGTCTTTTTACCGCCCTGATAAATCAGTCCAGACCGAGGCCCCGAGAGCCGACCCGTCTGGGACCCGGTTTTAACTGCCGGGGAATAAAACGTCTAAATGTCATGTGTGGTTTTTGTTAGCCGGCGCTGCAGGCGGCTCCGTCAGGCCAGCGATCCAGACCCAATCCGGAGGCCAAAGCTCAGTCAAGGTCTCAACGTCCTCTGAGACACGTCTCCTCAGCGGTTCTTCTGTCTTCATCCTGAAGTGACTGACTTGGATTAGTGTCTCTGCTTCCTGTCTGAGCTGACGCAGCGGGTCGTGACATCAGCGCTCTGCTCGCTGCCGCCGGCGGGTCAGAACAGATGTCCAACACAAGTCTGTCTCGTGTCCAGAGACCACTTCCCCCCTGGGACTTGAAGCAACAACTCCGCGCCCTATCGGAGGACCTGCTAGGATTTTTCTGAAAAATGTTTTAAATTCTTTTTTTGACTTTTATAAAAATATTTTGTGTCAATGGATGAGAGATGATGTAAAAACAATCTGTTCAGCGGAAGAGAATCCAGACTCTGGTGGAAGAACACAACAAGTCGGTGCTGCTTTCAAGACCTATGAGCTGTGTTCAGGTTCAAGACCAGACCTGCAAATGCCTCACATTGCAGGATGACCTGGACAGGACACCGGTGTCACCTTCTCCATAGTATATATCTGGAATGACACCTACTATAGCCTCCTATTGGACTCATAGAGGGACAGAGAGAAGAGAATCTCAGGCAGCAAATGGTGGTAGTCGGCTGTTAGCCGTGACAGGACACGCTTTCAAACTGTGATCCCACAGGGCAACCAAGAGATCATCCTGACCACAGTGCGAGATTCATAGATGGCAAGCTAACATAGGTAGCCTCGGCTAGCCCACTGGTAGCCTCATCAAGCCCACAGGTAGCTGCAGGTAGCCCATTGGTGGCTCTCAGGTAGACTCGGCTAGCCCTTTGGTGACCCAATAGCTGGTCTGTCTGTCAAACTGGGTTCAGTTTTTTATTCGCTCCTCTTTTAGTAAAGAATCATGAACACGACCTTAGAACTGTGAGAAAATACTGCAGCCAGCAGGGAAAATCATTTTGAAGTTTTAGAGTCTTACTCAATAACTAAACTTCTAAGAACTTGATGGTTCGGAGAACAGCCTCGATGAAGGGATGCGGTTACTGTAGCAAATATGTAATGTGGTTTGATAAATTATTTTTCTGTTACTTTATACTAACTGTTGTCTTCGAATCTAGTGATTGACCATGCTGCCATTGGCTCAGAGTCTGAGATGTCTGAGATCAGGTGCAGCATCCGACTTAAAGGGTTGGGAGCCTAAACTTTGATTGGACTACTCTGATCTTGTGGGTCTGATACGTTTCCTTTGGTTCAGTTCACACCTGTTGTGCTGTAACCTCACCTGCTCCATGGATGCGTGTGAACAAGCGGGACTGAAACTGGTTTGTTTGTTTCTTCTCTGGGATCAACAGGTGATGTCTGATCAGGAAACGAGTTGACAGTTTATAAATAGTTTCAAGTTTGACTCAGATTTAGGACGATCCAGCTCGCCGACGATGGAAGAAAACAAAGCAAAGCTTTTCCTTCGGCTCAATTAAATCTCATCAAACAGAATCTGTGAAGACGCCGGCGGTGATTAATTCATGTTCCTGGGTTCCGTTTCTGATAAAAAGAACTGAAGTAACATTAAAAGGGGAGTTCTGACATTCCGACTGAGGGCGAAACAGACATGTCCAAAGCAACATCAACCGGATCCGCCTCCATTATGTATGACTCGTGTCAGGGATGCTCAGCACCAATCCGGACAAGTTCGTCTAAGGTTAAGGGTCGAGTGCGAACAGGAAACACAGGATTTAACATCATAAAACAGGTTCAGGCTATAATGTGATGTAAAATGATCTCCCCTCATTGGTTTCCGAATCCAGTTTAATGCAGTTTCAGTTTTTCCTGATTGCAGATGGGATACTTTAGCTAATAGCTAAGTCAGAAACCTACTACGATCGGAACAGTTTATTTTTTAATTCTACTCTTTTTGATTGTTTTCCTTCGATAACAACTTCAGAGCCTTCTCCTATTCTTCAACCCTCAGTTTCCTGCCAGATTGCTGATTCTACCTGTTGCCTGCCCCTCTTCGGATTTGTTTGCCTGTTTGGACCGATCACCTCATGTTCCGAACTCTGCATTAAATTAAACACAAACTTAATTTCTGCACCTGCCTACTCTCCTGTCGTTCTTTTGGCTCCATCTGCCAGTTTTATCGGAAACATGGCATTGCTAGTTAATAGTTAAGAATTAATTTATAAAAAAAAAAATGTTTCCATAGTTACATACAGCACTCAGCAGTACATCACTGAACCCAGATGATGCTGCAGTGATCAACTCCATTACCGGCTGCATCTGGCAACATGTAAATGCATGAGAGCAAATTTTGTCAATCAATCTTAATCTAACTTAGAAGATGCATATAATTATTCCTTCTACATCAACACAAATAGTCTCATTAACAAGCTAAAAACCTTTTTAAGCCACCACTTTCCTGATACCGACCTGAAAGCCCTTCAGCACCAAAATGTTTGACTTCCTTCTAAATGAAATGTTTTTACAGAATGAGCATAAAAACAGGGAGGGTTCCACGAGTAAGGATGGATGTCTGAAGCGTTTCTTAAATGAAAGGTACCATAAAAATAAAGTACATCATCATTACTTAGTCTTTTAACTTAATGCACAATCTATATTAAGCAGCAAACCGTCGTCCGGCATGCATTGATAGTTTCTCAGAAGAATCTGTGGCAGCGGCTCTCATTACTCTGACATCACAGCGAGCGTTCAAACTTTGTAGATTTGTTTTCTGAAAGTGCAAAAATTCTGCCAATTACTGCAGAAACTGTTGTGTCCCCTAACATAAAGTGACAGTCTGTCTCAATGAGTTACAGAAGGACATATGCAGAACGCTGGGCTTTGAGAGTTGACAGGTGTTTTCATGATTCACACAGACAGCTGCTGCCAATAAAAATAACTTCTTACATTTGCATCCATTAAACGAGTCGTCGATGGACCGAAGCGCCTCAATGTAAGCTTTGATTTTTAATTACTATTGTACAGAGAATTGAAATACTATTTTTAACTTATGTAACACAGTGTGGTGTTTTTACATGAAGTGTAACTGAGTTTAAGTTGGACAAACTTAAAACGAGGCGTGGTTCACATCTGGAGAAGAAGAAGCGACTCAAAGAATGAAAACTTGCTGAAAGGAAGTGTCAGGTGCACCTCAGTCGGAATGCTGTTGACACAAAGGTGATGCAAACTGTTTCACTGTGTGAACCTGGACTGTTTCACTGTGTGAACCTGGACTGTTTCACTATGTGAACCTGGACTGTTTCAATGCATGAACCCAAACTGTTTCACTGTGTGGACCTGGAGTGTTTCGCTGCATGAACCTGGACTGGTTCACTGCGTGAACTTGGACTATGCAAGGCATTCTGGATTCATTAATATCTGAAGGAGATCATAATTATCATATTAAATGTCAAAAAACTATGTACAACATCTCCTGAACCGTATTATAAATAAAAAGTAAAGTCTTTATGTCTCCTAATTGAACTACTGTATAAGAATAAAAATATGATAATTACATGAGTGATTACCTGTAACAGGTAATTAAACATCATTTCAGTTGACAAACTGGATTCATTTCGAATCCTGACAGCACCTTCCTCCAAAGTGACTTAATGACGGCAATTTTTTGGTCACCGCGAATAAAGGACGCCATCTCTGAGAAACAGGCCGACTCATTACACCCCCTCAGTGAGTCAGGTGAATGACGAGGGAGGAGATCGGTGCAGCGTTTAATAAGTGGAACGGTATATTACCGCCTACACGGACTAGCGGTACACACTCACAGGTTGAACGGCCAGACGGTAATTATTCGCACAAACCTTTAAGAGGCTTTGGGCCTTAATTCCATCGGTTTCACGGCGAACAACAAATGTACAGAAGCAGCCACTTGAAATCAATTATCAGTGGATGCTGTAATTACAGAGATGGGAGCTTTTAGAGTTTATCTATGTCCATTATAGATGCCAGACGAGATGAACAATAAATGTTCTAATGTATGAATAATGGACCGGCAGTCCTTCCATTTCTCAGAAGATTCAGAAGAAGTCTCAGGGACACGGTCTAGTTCCCGTCTCAACCAGCTCCAGCGATTCTCGTCGATTTTCTTCCTTAATTATTTATACAAACAGAATTCTTATTTAGTTAGTCAGCACGAAAACTACTGCTGCTGGAACCTGTGGACAAACTGGGCCGGCGTAACATTTGGCTAAAGCTGATGTTTCCAGAACATTTTGTTGACATGTGGCGATCGTCGTCAGCTGGCGGGCTAAAACCGTAAAACTGACCCCAAACTTAGACCCTGACCAACACTGATACAAGTTTCTAATCAAAGGGGGTCATCCTGATTCAGATTCGCCAGCTTGAGTGGGTCTAGCTGCAGGTTTCTGCCTGATAAAGGCAGGTGTAGGTCTTGTGGTTTAATTGTTGGGTCTCTGCGGATCAAAGACTTAATCCCTTCTCTTGGAAAATACTTTGAGATATATATGTTATAAATAAAAATAGTAAAAGTACTGGACTGGAACAGAGCATCAACTCAGAGGTAGACCAGGATCCAAGGGGACCAGCTGAATTAAAGGGTACTACGGACCGGTTTAACGTGTTCACTCCCATATAAAGGCTTCACCCCCCTCTGTTTACACAGTTCTTTCTCTTTATCATCATTAAAGCAAAAAATCTGAGTTTAAAAAGTCTCCAGAGGTTGGTGCCCATCGCCGTATCGACTTCAGACCCGCGGCGGCAGCTGTTGCTTGTTTACACAGATTCAGATTTGACGGGCCAAGGTCGACCCGACAGTAGCTTCTCCTTAGCAGCCAACATCACAGCCGCGCTTAGCCGAGACGCTATGTCTGTCCCAAGACGTCCACATCCTGAACTCCTCTGAGGGAGGAGCAATGCGGAGTTAGCTCGCGCTTCAGATGCTAATACCAATCTACCCCAACCACCCCAGACATCCGTCACTCAGATGTCGTTTGGCTCTCCTGGCGGAGATAATTAGAGATAAAGAACGAAGACAATCAGCAAACTTGATCGCAGGTACCCGTCTTTCTTTGGGGAGGAATCGTCATCTGTTCCGACATCTGGTGTTTGTGTCATGTTGCCATCACGGCGCTTAGTCGAGCGTGTCATTGTAGAAACGACTGCGGAGCTCATGTGTCAATCTTAATAGTAACTCTTTGGCTTTCCTTTAGAGCAGCAGGCTCGGTTTTTGTGCTCTATTAGAGAGCAATTTGCGGTAATTGTCATCATCGACTGACCAGGACGAAACCGTTCGGTTAGCTTCACATGAATAAACAGCATGAGGTCTTTAAATAACTGTGTTGGCTTCGGAACACCTGAAGCGTCTGAAGCTGACGTCAAACGTCCATCAACACCAAATAGACGACAAAAAAATGTATCCACGCCACAGCAAGTGAGAGAATCCACGGATCAGAAACTTTAAGTGGACTTTAAGTTGCTAAGTTGCTAACTTACATTGCCTGGCGCTAGCTGTGCGAGTTGATTTGAGAGGTGTTCCCTATCTTGAATATAATTCTAAGTCTTTTCATTTTCTTTTATTTCATAAGCATCTGGATGCCCCGCCCACTCACTTTTTGTTAGCTCCACCTCTGACCTGACATCAGATTATTGATTTTAAACTGTGCATTTTATTTTAACTTAATGAGATCTGACTGTGTCAGACTTTGTATTTTAATTGTTTTAGACTCTACTTAGAGGGAAAAGAAGCCGAGAAGGAAAGAAAAGTTTTAGAAAGTCAAACTTGAAGCGGCTGGAATGACAAAGATGTGAATTGTTCCGGAGACAATAGAGTTTATGTAACACATTTTCATATTGTAGTCTGGAACAAGCGAGCTGTTCAGGGACGGCGGACAACCTGCACGCCCACGCAGCCCTCGGCGGTGCTTCAGCACGTAAAGCTGCCTCCAAAACACTGCGCATTATGTAAAGGTGAAGCTAAAGGCTAACAGGTTCGGAACATGATGGCGATTCTTTAGCTACGTCAGCGGAGCTGATGTTGTGCGTAAGCAGCCGGATGCAAATGAACTCATTACAAACAGAGCAGCAAGGGCAAACATTCCTGGACCTCATTGGTAATCTTTTCTTTCATAACGGAACCTGTGTTAACCAGACGGGCAGGCGTGGTACTAATGGATCGCTAATCAGAGCGTTCAGAGGAAGATGTTCTTCTATTAAGTGACATTGATTCTGTGATGAGTTTGAGTGCTTTATAACAAACTGGGGCATCGATTCCATGTCCAGGACCTGATGGAGCTGCTGGGTTTACGGCTTCTCTTTGCTTCTTTTGTTGTTCAATAACGGAGGAGAAAAGATGACTTCAAGGTTTGTTTTCTAGGAAGTTGTTCAGATTAATCTTTTAAACAACGAGCCTCTAAATAAATTATGTCTGTTATTGTGTCTGACTCTTCCCTCTCTAGCCCCAGCACACGGTTAGCTCCGCCCTCAGATTACCTGCAGCACCACCCATAAACGATTCCAAACTCCTGGAACAGCTGTTTACTGAACACTCTGGCTGGTTTAGCTCAGAAAAGCCAACAGCCAGCCAATACCATTCAGCCAATCCCAGCCAGCCTCAGCCTGTTAATCCTAGTTAGCCAATCCCAGCCAGCCTCAGCCTGTTAATCCTAGTTAGCCAATCCCAGCCAGCCAATTTCAGCCAGCCAATCTCGTTTGCCAATCCCAGTTAGCCCCATTTTGCTAATCCTAGTTAGCCAATCCCAGCTGTCCAAACCCAGCCAGCCAATCCCAGCCAGTCCCAACCTACAAATCCCAGCCAACCCCAGCCTGCTAATTCCAGCCAGCCAATCCCTGTTAGCCAATCCCAGCCTGCTCAGAGACGTCTGACTGCCTTGAACTCGGCACCAACCACAAAAATGAACAACTGCCTTAGAACCTCCACGTGAGTTAGCATCGTTAGCACCAGGATGTAGAGTAAAAACTGAGGAGATGACCAGAACTCCTCACCAAGTCTAATGATGATGTCACCCACTCTGATGATGGGCTTCAAATCTAAACAGGAACTATTTTCTGATACGTGGAGCAGGTGTCATGATTGTACTTTGCATAAAACGGGTCCTTTACAACAATCCGAGCCGAGGTCGCTTTCCTCTGCAGCAGGTCGGTAACCTGTCCTCGGCTCTTCTGCATCAGCAGCTCCCCGTCAGCGGCGCCGGTAATCATCTTTAATCACCCACATTATCATTTCTACAGCTCTCAAACCTCACAGGCTCGTCACAGCAGCTGCTATTTTCACAAGGCTGCACCTCGCCTATTAATTAGGGGGCTTCTCCATTCTTGATCACGATCGGGTCCTGCAGCGAGGAGGCTGTCTCTCCGGCAGCCTGGTGCGCTAATGACTCCGACTGCTGGACCCCCGTCCAAATTACAGAGCCGGAGAAGAGCTGCGCTTTGCAAACCCAGAGTCAGAAGTCAGGCCATTAGAGGAGTGCGTGTTGCGCCGGCAGGTGTGAAGACGACCGAACGCAGGCCGGAGCTCCGGTCCTTGAGTCCGTCCGACTCCTTAATGCATTCTAGTCTCACCACCAGAAGCGAGATCTACATCTAATTGTGAAGGTGGGGGCAGCTCACGGTGATGAAGACGATGGATGTTGACGTAACTACACTTTATATTTATACAGTAGAACCTCGAGATACGAGTTTAATCCCTTCTGTGACTGAAAACGTAAGTTAAACAACATTTAACCATTTAAAAAACTGAAATTACCTTAATCTGTTCCAGCCTTGTAAATAAAGCCCCAAACCCCCTAAATTAATATAAAAAATAAAAAAAACAATAGACATGCAGACTTTACCTGTGTATAATTAATTATATATAAGTTACATAACAATGATAAAGAATGAAAAGAAAGATAAGAGTCACGAGAACGAGATCCTGTCCCACTGATATTGTATCCATCCACCAACAGTTTAGACCAGATCTAGATCACAGATCACTGGTTCCGGGTCCGATCCATAGACTCCACCCCTCAGTTGCCAGGTCATGCCTTGGAGAGTTCATGCAACTAACAGTGTGGAAGCAATTCCTGTCTCCGCCCCCCAACTTCCCCCAAACCCAACCTTCCAAACGAGCTCCAGGTACGTCAGTTGCCCAGAAAGTTAAATTAGCAGCTGGATTCGTGTTTATTTATTATTCTATTTATTAAAATCCGACACTGAGGGGACCGGTCCGTTTCCGGCGGGGCTTCCTAATTGAACCGAGGAGTATTGTTGGAGGGGAGAACATTAAGGACATTGATCAGCTGGGGACCATCCTCCTCCTCTTCCTCCATCCCCGGCCGTCCCGCCTCCGTCCCTATGTTTACTATTCCGTTTCCTCTCCCAGCAGGGACCACGGATAGATGCCATTTCTACGCCTTTCCTCCACCTTCCCTCCTCATGGATGAAGTCATTTGCACTACAGAGACATGTTACCATGTAGGGGGGTGCGGGGGTGGCGTGTTTAAAATATCCCGCTCCGTCCGGATTCCCTGAAGAAATTAAAAACAGTCTAACCGGGGGCCTTCCATCATGTTCTAGTCCATGCTCCCGTGCAACTGTGACAGTCCCCACCGGACGCTGCCAGACATGGGTGCTTTTTAAGTTCTTCAAATAGAGGATGGAAAAGAGAGCGCTCTCATCTGGAATGGAGGGGCGGCAGATGGGGGTGGGGGAGACTCTGAAGGGGAAGCTGCTGGTTTTCTTCCCGCTTTTAAAGCACAAACACTGAAAGCGTCGATGTCAACGAATCCGCCAGAGGAATTAAAAGGAGCTTCCTTTAAAAGTCGACCACAACCTTCAGTTCCTCCAGAGAACCGTCTCATTTTGATTGGTCGAGTCTTTTCCTAGACAAGCTGCTAGCTGCGGCTATGCTAACAGGGCGGAAAAAGTTCCGGCGTCCTGCTCTGGATGAGACCAAGAGGAGAACGCTTCTATACAGGTCCTCCCTGATCCGAGATGCGCTCAGGTCATCTATGTTAGGTCATAGGTCTCAATCCCAATAAACAGTTCAGTAATAGTACAGGTAGTCCTCAACATATGAACACAGTGGTTGTTCGTAAACTGAATGTACGTGTATTGTTATTTATTAAAATTCAATCAATCATTTCCATTTGAGGTCATTTAAATGTCATTACTACTCTAACTACTAAAGTTCTATTCCCTGAGACTGACCAGAAACAATTACGGGAAATTAAAACAACATGGAATAAGTCAAATACGGGTTCAGGTCGTTTAGAGTTAATCCATTCTCCATTATACGTCTGTCATCAAAAAAAATTAAACATTGAAAAAAACGCAATCATACTAAAATACATACAGTATGTATGGTTCTAATATCTACAGTTAAACATAAGTCATGATTCACATGATCGTTTTAATCCAGATTAGTTTATGGTAAACTTTTGCTCCTTATAATTGAATCCTTGAGAAGAAGAAGAAAACACTTCAAGGAACTCTCCTCCAATTTTTAAGATAATCAACAGCAACAGTCAGACTCAGCTGTTGACGGTCATCATCATCTGTAGGTACTGTAGCACGTACCATGCATGTAGTATGTAGAAAGGGGAACTGCAGGATAATAGTCGGATATGGTTTGTTCGTATCTCCGGATGTTGGAAACTCAAATGTTTGTAAGTTGAGGACCACCTGTACTACTTAATGTTGAGTCTAGCCAGACTCCTCTAGTGAACTGGCCCTCTAAGAGGCAGTGGTTCCGTTGTGGCAACTCGGCTCATGTCCCGTCTCTATACAAACAGACTGGCCTCCTCCATACGGGACGCGTGGGCGTTTATTGTGCAGCGTCGCTTATTTCCATCCTAGTCTCATAATTGAACCACAGGAGCATTATGGGTACAGAGTAGGTTCAGGACCCTGAGGGGGCCCACACCGGCCTCTGTAATGATCGCAGACGGTTTACGACACCCAAGACGCCGGACAGCCTTTCCTGGACCTCCAAACTCAGAAGAGGCGGCGCAGGATGGGTGGAGCTGACGCTCCACGGCGGACAGAAAGTGACGCATCAGCAAGTCTATTTTCAGATCCATAAGAAGACGAGCGTTTCAGCGACATCAAAGCGGCGCTATCAGGAACAGGAACGTGTCATCAACCAATCAAATAAGCTCCCTACGGGTATCAATACAGTATTTCTTTTTTATCTTCAAACTGTTTCCTGTAATATATCATCATCAAGTCATTTTATTTTTATTATTTATTTACACTCCTCCAGGGTAGATGCATTGAAGTGCGACCCAGAGGTTATTCTGTGGCGTTGATCTTGACGTTCCATCGCCCCCTAGTGGCCTGGCATGCACAGAACGCCATTAAAACGTACAAGAAAAACGTTCCGTTTTCAGCTTTTATTGTGTAAATGGACTTTAAATGGAACTGAGTTTCCTGAAAACCTTCTCAGGAGTTGTTTGTGTTTGTTTATGTGTTGTTTGAAGTCACATGATGTCACTTTTCTGGAGGTTCCAATGAGACAAATTTCTTCATTATCAGGTCTTTCATGTAAATTCAGCTAACGTTCTACATGAACTCATTTCTGGGGTCGGCTTTAAAACACCGATGTTTACTTGCACATGGGGGTTTCGGGGGTGGTGGGGTCTGATCACAACTGCTCAGTCATGCGGAGACGCATTTTAACAAACATAAACCCGGGACTATATTTAGAATGCGGCTCATTATTTTGGGCTTACGTCGACATTGTTGGATGAGAGTCGTGACTCTTTATGAGTCGAAGGCTGATTAAAAAAGACAAACAATACATCGCGCGATGAAGAGGAGGTGATTTGGAGTACGATGCCAATCACAGCTCAGGATTCATCCATACATTAGCATGTTAAATGAGGCACAAATCAACACGTTCCCTGACATCCTCTGAACTACACTCTCACTTAGCTGCCAACGAAAATTGAGTTCAAGCTGTAACTGCTCAACGCATCAGATGGTCCCGTCTTCATGGGGCCAGTCCTGGGTGATTACAACAGAATTAGCATATTGAGAAGGTGAAGAGGAGTCAAAAAGGCAAGGTTGACAGTACTGTTGAGCGATGGGGGGTAAAAAGAGAGGGAGAACGGTGACGGGCCTGAACATATGCCGCACTAAATATGTTCAATACCGTCTGTCAAATCTCAGCTTCATCAAACACGCTGTCAACACATCTTGAAGGATGTCTCAGAAGGTTTAACAAAGCCTCGGCTCCCCGCCGCCCGACGCTTAGCTGAGGTTTGTTTTCTCCTGGGAGGACAGATGGGAGTCACTGGGAGCTGTAGAGCGAACTGGAGGATGTTTTCCTTGTGTCTACTTCTAGTTAAGAAGGTAAACACCCCGCTCTGATGCAACCGTATCGTCCGTTGGCTGACGCTGCCCCCTAGAAGTGGGGGGACAGCTCCAAGGTGAAATCGAGACTCTGGAAACAGACGCCATCAGCTCCACAAGCTAAGTGACATCTAGTCCTACTATGTTACAGAGAACAGACTCGCCTAAAGAAGCCATTTGTGTAGTAAAAGTCCTGAACCTATAATGTAAAAGCTTTTGGATAATAACGTGATAATTAGGGGTTGAGGTTGGGATTAGTAATAAATTATTACGTTAACATCCAAGTTATTACGTTATCATTTAGGACTTTTGTTATATTATTTGACCTATTACATTTCAAAAACGGGGAAATTTATTATATTATTGGCTTTAACAGACGCCTGTCTAGTTCTGTTATATTACAGAAAACAGACACGACTCTAGAGGCGACACGTGTGAACTACACGGGTAAAATGTCTGTATAGGTTCTCAGTTATCCATGGTTATCCAAAGCTGTTTAAACCAGTCCACTGGACTGTAAGAAAATTTCTTGAAGACGTTTCACCTCTCATCTAAGAGGGTTCTTCAGTAATGATGGTGGTTGGTCTTGTCTCAGTTGACCCCAATTCAGCTGAGACAAGACCGACTACCGCTAGAACTGAAGAAGCCTCTTGGATGAGAGGTATAACATCTTCAAGAGACTTTCTTAAAGTCCAGTGGATTGATTGAAGGAGAAACAACCCTGCCCCCTCTGGACTTCAGCCAGACTCTGCTTCTCTTTCATTGGTCTAGAAATCAAACAGAACCGGATCAGAACAGCCAACAGCGAGCGGCGATGAAACCTTTGCGATGCTTGTCTTCACCCAGCAGGGGGCACTGTTCTCTGGAGGCCAAACTGATGAGGCGTTCACGGTGAAGAAGGTTTAACTGGTTTCTGATTGGGTGACGTCTTGTGGGTGTCGGAGGAAACAACCCTGATTGAGCTTCCCGGTGATGTTTCATTCTGCTCCGGATCGATTCCTGCTCTCCGTTCAAGTGTCAGCGCTCCAGAGGCGTGATCCCAGCGGTAAAACGGAACGTCTCCATCCCCCCTCTCCCGGTGTCTGGTTCCCGTCTGATGGTGCTCTTCATTAGATCTTCATTGATGGATGCTCTCCTCCAACTGAGGGATCATACTGGGGGAGTTTCTCTCCACTGTTGGGTGATTGATCTTCCCGTTTTCAGGTGTTATTATGGGATTAGTCTTCTGATGAATCTTTATGGAGGAGACATCAGAGGCTCCTTGTGTCCGCCGTTACACTCCTGCTGTTATTTATCTGTTTTAACTTTAATCGAAAAATGTCTGATTTGTTGTTTTCCACCTCGACGGAGCGAAACGGTCGTTTCTCCTCAAGCCTTAGACGACATCATCAATTACCTCATCACTTGACCTCTACCGGTCAAACGGATGACCCCAGAACCACAGGGCCCCAGGGGTGGGTCCCAGACCAGAAGAGATCAGGATTGAGATCGGGATCAGCATTGGGATCGGGATCAGGATTGGGATCAGAATCAGGATAAGGATCCGGCTTGGGATCAGAATCCGGATTGGGATCAGAATTGGGATCAGAATCAGGATAGGGATCGGGCTTGGGATCAGAATCAGGATTGGGATCAGGATCAGGATCAGGATCAGGATCAGAATCGAGATCAGAATTTGGATTGGGAACAGGATATTAATCTAGCATGTTTATGAGTTTGGACTGAATTAAAGTAAACAGTTTGTTAAATATTCCCATGTAAATGAATAGATTTCAAGTATTATGTTAATTTCTCTTAACAAATGAAATATAAGGTAAAGTAAAAAAGCACGAGACATTAAAATGAGAGCGGTTGCTCGGTTTTGGACATCTATGCTCGGTTTGGATGAGCTCACGATAAAAACAAGATGGAAACTCACCAGCAGATCTTTTTATTTCCGTGTCCTACATTTAATGTGTTTTACACCGTTCGGATTTTCTTGCTTCTCTTTTCTCCTTTGCTTCAGGTTTTTTCCTCAAAATTCTCTGTCTTCTTACCTTCTGCTGAGTTGCATCCTTTAAAAAAATCACTTCGGTGCAACGTTGACAGTAATAATAACCTGGAACACAAAGATTAGGATGGAAATAATCCTAATTATCCTCCATGTTGTGGCTCAGCGTGATTTAAGGTATGACAACAGGCACAGGAGAAGATGGATGACACCCGTCAGCCTCGGCATCAGCTCCTTATTATCAGGGGGTCCTGAATGAATCTTTTCTGCAATTATTCTGTCCTAGATTGTAGATTGTTTATCTGATTGCCAGGCAGATTCATTACCTTCTCTACGGCCACAGCAAGGCAGGAAATACAGGTCAGGGCTGTGATTAAATTCTCAATCCTAAATAGGTCCACAGTCACAGATACAGAGCCAAGAAAATAAATCAACTTAATGCTGCGAACAAATGGGGGAAGCACGTCTGGTTGCTTCCTCTCATAATCATCATTTTCATGTTTTTTGCTGCAATAATTAGACGCAGCAGTCGGCTGTCAGCGACAGACGCCGCCGCCGATGCTCAACTGAAAGAGTCGAGGTCAAAGAAACAAAGGTCAAAAGAAAGACTAATTAAGCAAGAAGATGTAACATGAGGTCAGTTCTTATTGGCTGATGAGGAATAACAGGTATTTTTACTTCATTACACTTTGACCCCACCAGCAATGGAGCGTCTGTCATCAGGAACTCTGTGATCGGCTGCTCTGTGATCGGCTGCTCTGCAACTAAGTTGCTTTTTGATCAGCAGGTCTGTGATCGGCTGCTCTGTGATCAGCCGCTCTGGGATTGGCTGCTCTGCAATTTAGTTGCTCTGCCATCGGCTGCTCTGTGATCAGTTGCATGTGATCAGCTGCTCTGTGATCGGCTGCACTGCAATTTACTTGCTCCGTGATCAGCTGCTCTGCCATCATCTGCTCTGCCATCGGCTGCTCTGCCATCAGCTGCTCTGCCATCGGCTGCTCTGCCATCGGCTGCTCTGCCATCGGCTGCTCTGCCATCGGCTGCTCTGCCTGTTGATGGGAGCAGTCTGGAGCTGGACAGGTGGTGATGCCTCCAGAAGACTCTTTGTCTGAACAGGCTGACAGTTTGATTAAAGGTTTGGTTGGGATTGATGGAGGATCAGTCATGTGATCAGCTCGAATTGGTTTGATGGATTCTGCTGCTCTGATGAAGAGGAAGCAGTTGCTGTCAGGAACGACTCCATAGAACCGACACATTTCCTGTCTGAGTCTGTCTGACTGTTTTTAATTCTTCTGGCCTGTTTTCTTCAAACTTTAATGTGTAGTTGGTTTTGGACATTCTCCAGACGATAAATGATGAACATTGTTTGTAAATGAGTAGAAATAGCGGGCGAGCTGCAGCCAAATGCGACGGTGAGATTTATTTCAGCTCTTCTTTGTAAAGAATGACACAGAAATACATTTATAGAGCGCCTGCATGGCGCCTCTGTATCTTTAAAGTAAGTGGAGTACAAACGAGGCGTCATGGCGCCCGTGATGCGCTGTGACAGCTCTTTTTGGGAGCGTTGACACTGTAAAGAAAATTGAATGCTCCGTCTGCGACACAAGAGCGAGACGAAGAGACGAGAGGAGCGCGCGGCGAGACAGATAGCGGCGGCGGCGTTTAGCCGAGCCTCCATCACGGCGCAGTTCCTCTTCATCTAAATAAAGCGACAATAGAAGTGCACTCCGGAGTCCCATCGCTTGTCGTCACGGCGATAAGCAGCCTGTGGCGCCGCCGTCATCGTCGGCTTTGAAAGAGCACCGGACCTCCAAAGCGCCGCCGCCCGGCGCCGACCAAACCGTACAGGTCTGAGGAGACGGCAGTGATTAGTCAGCGTCCGGTGTTAGACGTATAACGGTTTCCATGACAACAGGTGGATTTAAAGAAAGTAAAGAAGAATTTATGGTTTGATGAAGGATCAGAAAGACCAACAAACAAGATGGTTCCTAAACCACACCTGGTCCTTACATTACACCTGGTATCAAACTACACCCGGTTCTTAAACTACACCTGGTAATGACTACATTACCCATACACCACTGCTGTAGACTACTCGTTCCTGCACTCGTACCTCCACTCGTCTCTTCAGCGGTGGAACTGTTCCTCTGGTGGAACGATGCGGAGCAGCTGCCTTTCAGGTGCCGCCTGTTAGCCCGTCTTTACCAACAAACAAACGTGTTACATCTGGCCTATAAACCCGAGCGGCGCTGAGATACGAGGCGAACGAGCGCCGGGCGATTACTCATAGCAGGAGAAACACCTCCAAGAAAAAAGGCCCTCGTTTGCCTGGCGTGACACAGAAAATAGAAACGACGCTGCTGCACAATAACCCTGATGATCGCATGCAAATTAAAAACAAACCTATTTATATGTGGCTGCTGGGACTCGCCGTGGAAGCGGCTTCCTCCCCCCGGGCGCGGCGACCAGGAGGAGTGGAGTTCTTTTTATTAGACGCACTTATTAGAATATTCATATCAAACGCAGCAGTTATTGATATTCATTCGCCACAGACTCCCGTTACAAACTCTAAATGTCACCGTGAAATTTAAAACAGCCCGAAAGGCGTGTTCATTATTTTCTTATTGAAGTGTTGCGCTCCGTCGGTTTGGGGGGGTTCCTGCTGGGGGAGTGGTTGGGGGGGGGTGTTTGTTCTAGCCCCGTCTCTCAGATGTTTAATTAAAGTTATTAGGAGCCACAGGTGAGTCGGTTCATTAGCGGCGAGTACGGAGGAAGACGGATCCTCAGTCGGGGTCATGTGTTTATTACCCGGTCTGTGTGTGTGTGTGGGGGGGTAATAAACAAAGGTTTCCACCTTTAGCTGCTACCTTTAGCCACTAACTGCTACTAGCTTCCCGTTGCACAGAAATCACGTCACCCCCGTCCCGACGCATGTGTTTAAAAATGCATTCGAACAACAGCAAACAATAACGTTAGCACATGCAAGCGTACGTTAGCTGGCATTAGCTAAAGTTAGCTGGCATTAGCTGCACACTGAAGAATAAAAATCACATTAAAGTGCGCCCTCGCGCATCAAAACTCGCAACTTCACCTCACCTTGGATTTTTGGTAGGTGATGATACCGTACAAGAGTACTACAGATGCAGTATTTGCTCTGAGGATGTTGATAGAGAAGTATGTTAGAGCGGTGCAGGACATGTATGAGGACTGTAAGACAGTGGTGAGGTGTGTGTAGGTGTGACAGAGGAGTTCAAGGTGGAGGTGGGACTGCATCAGGGATCAGCTCTGAGCCCCTTCTTGTTGCTATGGTGATGGACAGGCTGACAGACGAGGTTAGACAGGAATCTCCATGGACTATGATGTTTGCAGATGACATTGTGATCTGCAGTGAGAGCAGGGAACAGGTGGAGGAGAAGCTAGAGAGGTGGAGGTTTGTCCTGGAAAGGAGAGGAATGAAGGTTAGCCGCAGTAAGACAGAGTACATGTGTGTGAATGAGAGGGACCCAAGTGGAAGAGTGAGGTTACAGGGAGAAGAGATCAAGAAGGTGGAGGATTTGAAGTCCTTAGGGTCAACAGTCCAGAGCAATGGAGAGTGTGGAAAAGAGGTGAAGAAGCGTGTCCAGGCAGGATGGAACGGGTGGAGAAAAGTGTCAGGTGTGATGTGTGATAGAAGAGTTTCAGCTAAAATGAAAGGAAAGGTGTACAAAACTGTGGTGAGACCAGCGATGTTGTTTGGTCTAGAGACAGTGTCACTGAGGAAAAGACAGGAGACAGAGCTGGAGGTAGCAGAGATGAAGATGCTGAGGTTCTCTCTGGGAGTGACCAGGATGGATAGGATCAGGAATGAGTCCATCAGAGGGACAGCACATGTTAGAGGTTCTGGAGATAAAGTCAGAGAGGCCAGACTGAGATGGTTTGGACATGTCCAGAGGAGAGATAGTGAATATATTGGTAGAAGGATGCTGACCTTTGAACTGCCAGGCAGGAGGCCTAGAGGAAGACCAAAGAGGAGGTTTATGGATGTAGTGAAAGAGGACATGAAGGTAGTTGGTGTGAGAGAAGAGGATGAGAAGACAGGGTTAGATGGAGGACACTGATTGGCTGTGGAGACCCCTGAAGGGAAAAGCCGAAAGGAAAAGAAGAAGTCACGTGATACCGTACCCGCATTCTATTGGCTGACGGCATCAGGAAGTGCGTTACGTTCTGTGAGTCTCGGACTCATGTGAGACACTAAAGTGCTTTAAACAGTCTATCAGTGTTTTAAAGGTAATACAGACAGAAGGTGGTTTAATATCAGTATGGGGGGGGGTCATAAACACTTATATTACTGTAAATAACCTTACCTCGTCGTAGACGCTGTCATTCCGCTGGAAGTCTCCATCTTTCCTGGGGAGCACGTGGACGTGGACATGCTGCCAACAGAGAGGAGGAGGTTCAGGTTCTCTGGAGGAACCGGTTCTCTTTCACCCGGGGGCCGTCTGACAGGCTGACGAGACGTCGCCAGTCCGCAGAGAGCCTTTAATAATTCACAGGACGTCAGAGCGACGCGCCACCCCACCCTCCCACCCCCCCGCCGGAGCGCAGAAGCGTCACACCTGCACACCTCAGAGACTCCTTATTTTTACGCATTTAAGGATTTAATTGACTTTTCTGGCCTCCCCTCTGGGGTACCCCCCCCCACCGCCCACCCACTTACCCACTCTCTGTTTGGTTAACTCTGAGTTCTGCTCGGTCGACATGGTAACAAAAACAAAGGAAGCAAAAACAGGAAGCTGGAACCAGGTTTTCGGATAAAAAAAACCAAAATGTTACAATTTTTCCGTCGGAATCCAGGAACTCAGAAAACCAGTCTTGTCTGCTACGTATCTACTGGTTCTACTGGATCTACTGGTTCTACTGGTTCTACTGGATCTACTGGTTCTACTGGATCTACTGGATCTACTGGATCTACTGGTTCTACTGGATCTACTGGTTCTACTGGATCTACTGGTTCTACTGGATCTACGGCCCGTCAAACACTGTGGATAATTCCACAGGAAGGAGGTCCCTCCTGAGACACCGGTCGCTCTGTGTGTTTGTGCTTGTAAACCACACACACACACACACACACACACACACACACACACACACACACACACACACACACACACACACACACACACACACACACACACACACACACACACACACACACACACACACACACACACACACACACACACACACACACCACGATTCCCTGATCCAGAAACTTTCCTCCAGGTGGTAAAATTTAATAACAGCTTTATGTGAACGACCTCATTAGAGATGAAGCGGCGCCGCAAACACGCCTGTTTGTTCCAGTTACCAACACCCAGTAGCCCCGCCCCCCTCTGTTACCACGGCGCCGCAACGGAACACAAAGAACAGATCATGATCCAGATCCAGATCCAGATCCAGATCCAGATCCAGATCTTCCACCATTGGGACCCGGGCTGGGGTGGATGACGTCCACAGATGGAGGCTGGTGTGAATCATTTAAACGGGGATGAACACGTGGAAGCTGATTGATTATTGATTGATTATGTTAATCAGGAACCTGATAATGACTGTTTATTGGCTGATGCTAAAGGGGGCGTTAACAGAACCAAACCAGAGCCCAGAATCAAGACAAGTGATCGATTATAGTCTGGAGGGTGTACCATTTAATCCCTCCCCCAGGAAGAATCCCCGGCTGGGTGGGACGTCCCGCTGCTCTGTCCGGGGAGGCGGAGCCAATGAGAAAATGTTAATAAAGCAGCGGGACCTGTGTCTCTTAACCCCCCCCGATGGGACCGGGTTGGGATCAATCTGGAATAATTATAACAGGAAGTCCCCCTGTTTGCTTAAAGTGAGCATGAACCCTCACTTCCTGTTACCCCCCCCCCCCCCCGACTCATCAACGGATGCTAATGAAAGCGTTCCGACGGGGAAACAAAAACAACATGGCTGCCACATCCGATTAGAGGCGGAGCCTGACTGACAGGCAAACAAATCCGTGTTGTCACGAACAGATGTGCCCCCACCCCCCACCCCTAACCACCAACCCCCCCCCGATGGGACCGGTAAGAGAAGGTCTGCCTGGATTGAAGCGCGGCGCACTAATTAGCTATAAGAACAGACATCCTACCCACAATGCCCTGCTTCCCTCAATAAATCACAGGAGATTCTCCTCCATCTTGTTTAGACTGTTCAAGTTTCACTTTGGTAATTTTGATTTTTTTCAATTCTGCTGGGAAATTAATCAAGATGAGAAGCTGCTGAATAGATTTTTCTTCCTCGCAGGAGGAGGAGGATGACTTCAGGCGCCGTTCATAACTCAGAAACAATAAAGATCCGCACGCCGACACCAGAAACGAATCCACGCCTTCAGGAAGCACAGCCGGGCTAACGCCGAAGACGAGCGACGTCTAGCGTAGGAACGCGACGGCGACGGACCTAGTTTGTGTCGACAACGTACGACATTAGAACTACAGGTACAAGAGAGGTCGTAAGTCAACGAAAAACATTTTAATCTATTCCAGCCTCGTAAAAACGCCCTTGAATTATGAAAAAAAAAACATTTTTTATTAACCAATAGAAATGCAGACTTTACCTTTGTACAATTAATTGTATATAAGTTACGTAAAAAATGATAAAGAATGAAAAGAAAGTCAGAAGAACACACAATCTACGTCTTTACTCCCCCAACAAGAACGAGATCCGGTCTCACTGATGTTGTATCCATCTGCTAACTACTGGCGGATGGATACGTAGTTCTGTCTGTGGTTACAGGCCAGAAACCCACCAGATAGCGATGCTATGCTAACACTAGCACTTAAAGGGACACCCATTCGCAGAAAACGCATTAAACAACAAGGCGCCGGTCGTCAGCGGGTCACGGCCCCACACGCAGGTTCGTTAAATCGCTCTAACTCGCCCTTCAGCCTCCCTCCCGCCCTTAAAAAAAAGCAATCTCCGCTCTGCGCCCCCCCAGAGAACAATGTCTTTTTAAAGATCTTTATTTTTTCCATTCCCACAACAAGCTCCATTTTTCATCTCCAGATTCATGGAGATGAAACGTCTTTTCATCCGGCAGCACAAACCAGGTCAGAGAGTAATGCGTTTTTACTTTAGCGCTCGGGTTCACGGCGGCGTTAGCCGTATCGTTAGCTCTGGTGTTCTGTAGTTGGGGGGAGAACTCATTGGGGGGTGGGGTTTGGGGGTAATGGAGGAGCCGTTGTTTCCTTAACTCGCTGAAACAATCTACATATTTTATCAAGTCATTTTAACACAGACGAACTCGTGATGCGGGGACCTGTCTGCTCTTTTTATGAAAACAGATTATCTGCGGGCGTGAAGCGCACCTGCTACAGTAGCGCCGCGCCCCCATCTATCAGCCGGGTTATTGCAATCAGGTGTCGGCACGCCAGCAATAAAAACGCCGCTCTGATTGAATAAGAGGGAGTCGGGCTCTAAGAGAGACGCAAATGCGCTCTTATAAAGTCGGCGCCCGGAGTTACGCAGACGCAAGACGGATCTCCGGCTCCCGAACGGCGGAATTGGATTTTATTTTTGTCTTATGGAGGATTGGGCGTGATGATGGTGATTGATCGCGTGCGGGGCGGCAGGCGGATGATCGGCTTGTTTACTGAGAGAATCAGGTGGTTATGGATGAGCTGCTGGAGGCCAAAGATGAGCTTAAACCGTGTGTTTAAAGCCAGCACACGGGGGCGGGGTCACGGGCGGCTGTGGGCGTCGACACGTAGACCGCGTGTGAGGAGAGGGCGTGGCCTGAGGGCAGGGTCAGCTTATGTCACACACTAGTGATGTCACACACTAGTGATGTCACACACTAGTGATGTCACACACTAGTGATGTCACACACTAGTGATGTCACACTCTGCTGGTCACACGCTAGTGATGCTTGCTGATCAACCAATGGGAGACTGCTGTAGCGTTTGATGGGTGGAGTCCAACCCTACAGGGACTGTGACTCCACCCCTCCCTATTCACGCTGATGGAGCTCAGCCAATCCCCAGAGAGCTCCAATCATTGGTCCAAAATGATTTCCACCTTGTAGGAGCGATGTGTAAATTATTAAGGCGTGCCAAGAGTTTAGGGCGGTGAACGCCATCACTATTTAATGGTGTATAAATGTTGTGGAGCCTCATGACATATTTAACGGCGGTGAATTATTAAGTTCTCACCTTCACCGTTTGTCCAGCTTCAGGGCCGTCCTGGTGGGAGCAGAGAGGGGTAATTAGAACGGAGCCGGCCAATCCGAATTATTTACATCAATAATTCACACAGATTATAATTTCAGATGAGCTACAGGACGCTGCTCCAGTCATAATGAGAGATTTCCTGTTCCTTTGTTCTGGAACGTGTTCACGTTCCGGTTCCTCCAACGGACAAAGCAGAAGCGGTGAAGGAATTAAACTGAAACAGAAATGTAGAAAACACGTCCTGATGTTGGTTCATCGATGGTTCAGGAACAATACACTCGTCTGTGACTGGTTGTGACCCGCCCAATGGGAGGTTCCTACAAGAAAACATCTGCAATCTATCCATCTATCATCTATCTGTCAATCTCGCCACTTTCAGTCAGAAACGCTGACTCGTGGATTCTTCTTCTCGCTGACCGTCACGTTTCTGATATTTATCATCTTTTCAGTCACATTAAATCCAACCAATCCAACATTTTTGACTTATTTCTTCATAACCCGCAGATGAAACCACTTATAGTTGATGACGACCATCGTCCTGGTGACGTCACCGCCGCGCCGATTTGCGTGATATTATTAAATGTCAGCGGGACGTGTTTTAATGTGCTGCTCGTAACCCGGCGGCCGTCGCACCTAATCTCTTATCGTGACTCCCCATCAACTCCTAGTCACAGAAAATAACATCAGGTAGAGATTACGCTCTTTTCTCTCCTCACTCCTAACCTGTGAAACAATTTTCTCTGACAGAGCGGCGGAGTGAGCTAGGTGCTATTTTGACATTAGCATATATATCACCAGTTATGCAGAATAGGCCACTCAGTCTGGGCGTCAGAGTCGGCTTTGTGTTTAGTTTCCATCACATGTCAGCAGGTCTGATGGCTGGAAACAGCGACTCTACCTCCAAGTAAAAGACTATTTGAACAAGTTTGGATCCCATTACCCATAAATCTTTTCTTTCTTAAAAGCAACTGATCGTATTTATTCCCAATCGCTTCATTTAAATAGATTCAGACCCAAAAAAGGTTCAAAATCAAGGGGTGAAACTTCTCATCTCCAGGCCTTAAGGGGTTGGAGGACCCAGAAGGAGGCTGCACCTGGTGACCCCCGCCACCCCCCTTCCCTCGGTGCTCTACCTGGATGGCGATGGTGAGCGACGAGGCGTTGAAGTGTTCCTCCACCAGGCTGGCGATCCTCTGGGTGGTGCTGAAGAGGTCGGACACCTCGTCGGGTCGGAGGTCCCTGAAGCGCTCCACCGGCCTGAGGGGACACACCAGCACGTCTGGAGGCGGCGTTAAGGAAGTGTGGGCTCAGATAGGACAGTTGGCCCCGGCTCAATGACCCCTGACCTCTGGAGGCCACCGGGACAGGATGGCGGATCAGGATCAGGATGGGGACTGAACCCCTGATCGTTAAATGTAAACACTGGTTTTAATGTTTTATATTAACAGTTTCTAAATAGGTGTGAAAGAGACCTCAGGTCACAGGTCAGAGGTCAGGAGTCAGAGCTGTGTCACGCAGAAAAACAATCAGAAAACGACTCCGACAACCCATCAGTTAAACAAACTAACAAACAAAATAACAAACTAAGAAACCAAAAAACTAACAGACAGACAATCGAGCTAATAATCCAACTACCTACAAACAAACAAAGAAATAAACAAACAAACCAAATAAACAAACCAACAAACAACATAACAAACAAACCAAATAAACAAACCAACAAACAACATAACGAACCAACAAACTAGTAAACTGACAAACCAAGAAAACAACAAACCAATAAAACAACAAACTGACAAACTATCCAACAATAAACAAAACAACAATCAAAATAACAAACCATCAAACTAACAAACCAACAAAACAGCAAACCAATAAAACAACAAATCAACAAGCTAACTAACCAGCAACACAACAAACCAACAAAACGAAGTAACACTCCAACAAACCAACAAACCCAACGACCCGCTCGTAAACGGGTAGAGAACCTTTGAAAACATCCAGATATTTATGTTTTCAGACGATTTCAGGCGTCGGTGAATCAAAGTGTTTTACATTTCGTCTGATGAAAACAGAGACGTTAAAACGAAGACTTTAAGAAAAACAAGCAAAACAAGAGGAGGAAAAGAGGAGGAGGATGAAGAAGGGAATGGAGGAGGAGGAGGAGGAGGAGGAGGCGTGGCTCCTGAGGCGGCGTCCCGTCGTGAGCAGATCATTACATCTCAGCATTTCATGCCACAGTGGCCCCGTCTGAGACACAAACACGACAATCAGACGTCACGCCAGTCGATATCTATCACCCCCCCCCCATGCTGCTGTGATGGGGGGTGGTGGTGATGGTGGTGGGGGGGTCTCCATCAACAACCTCAAGGATCTGATTCCAATAATGTGAAGCTCTGCTTTGTTAGAGTCTCATCTTCACTCCAATGAAAAGGAAGGTGTCGTCGACGTGGGGAGGACACCAGACACGCCTGACTGGAGGGATGAACCCTGATTGGTCGGTTGGGACTCCATGGAGGAAGTGGATGAACTCCGTCCCGTCAGACGTGAAAACCGAACTACCTGAAGATCACGCCGCCGCCGCTGCGGAGCATCAATCAGCAGAACGACGCCTCCAGCAGCAGCAGAAGCTTTTAGCGTCTCTGGCTGCTGCCCCAAAACTCCATCAGGAAGCCCCCCCCCCCCACCGACGCCGCCACCCCCATTCATCACCCCCGCCTAATAAACACTGAAACTTTTCACCAGGTGCCAATCTCCGCCTCCTTTCACCGCTCGCCAACACCTTTCAACGCCGATCCGCCATTTTACCCGTGGATCCCAAATGGCCTGGGATGCCGGCATGCCAGGTGGGGGGTTTGGGAGGTGGAAGGGGCGGTGGGGGGGGGGGGGGGCGATTTCACCCCCATAGTCATTGTGTGGTTAAAGAGGGGAGCGTTCCATATGTGTCCGCCCGGGCCAATCTCATCTCCTCTCTGAACTCGCCTCTCGCCCAGTCTGGGGGGGGTTGGGGTGGTTATGTTGGGGGGGGGGGGGTTGAGGGATGAGATTGAAGAGCCCGAACATTTCCATACGGTGAGAAAACCATCTGCTCATATCCCATTATTATCTGTCACAACAGTTATTTGCCTGCTTTCGTCTGATTCGCTCCCGGGGTTGCGGTGCATGTAATAAGAACAAGGCATCGTGGGTAGTTTCTACATTGCAAATGCAATCATTTCTTTGAAGGGAAACATCTGTCCCATCGCACCCCAACGATGCTCCTCACTGACCCAACCCCCCACCCCCACCACTAGCATCCCATGAGAATCACACCAATTTCACCTTGCATGCTAATTCTGATGTGGTGGGATTGTGGGGGCGGGGTCACGCCAGGAAACCGTCAAACGAATTAGAAAAATAATGACGGGCGAAAGACGAGGAGGAGTTGATGGACGGCGTTCTGGAATCGTCTACCAGGAGAATGATGGGATGCGAAAACGGCAAATAGCTTTTTTTTTTCTTTTCTTTTTTCGGAATGGAATGTGGGACGCAGATGAGATGCTAACGGGTTAGCGTCAACGACGACGACGGCGCTGAAAAAAACGATCTGTCGATTTATCGATGGAATAATTGATCGATTGTTCGTTTAAGAATCGCCAAAATGTGTTAGAACGACTCAAAACCGACACCCCCCTGCTGACCCCGACACTGCCCCCCCCGAGCGACCCCAACACCCCCCGATCGACCGTTCATTAGGAGAATCCAGAAGAGAGACGAGGGAGATAAATAACTAATGGAGGAGCAATCTGGAGCTCTTTCTGATTCCATTTAATGTAACAATTAGAGATTCAGATGCTAATGTGCCGGAGGTCAAAGGTGGCGGGCCTTGTTAGGAACGAGACGTCAGAGGCAGGCGGGGTCAGAGGGGGCGCGGCCTCGTAATCAGCCTCTGCAGAAAATTATGTGAGCCTCAGAATCCATCAAGAAGTTAACTCAGAAGAACTGTGAAAAAAACGTGTCCTAAAAAAACTGTAAGGCTAACATGTTAGCTTCTTCCACATGCTAACGTCTATGTTAGCTTCTTTATTGTGATTAGACCAGTTTTAGCTTCTTCCATAAGCTAATACCAGTGTTAGTTTGCTCATTTCAGTGTTAGCATCTTCCTTACACTCACATCCGTGTAAACTTCTTCCTAACCCTACCATAAGCGTTAGCTTCTTCCACATGCTAACACCTGTGTTAGCTTACTAACGTCAGTGTTAGCATCTTTCACACGCTCACATGTGTCAACTTTTTCCTAACCGTACTATCAGTGTTAGCTTTTATAACAGGCTAACATCACTGTTAGCTTCTGCAACAGGCTAACATCAATGTTAGCTTTTACAATGTACCAACTTCAACATTAGCGTCTCCTAAAATCAGTTACCAGTGTTGATTTTAGCATCATGCTAACGGTATCCGCTAACAGTAGCGTTGGTTTACTGAACAGATTAGCATCAGAGCATCAAACGCTGGTCATGTGAACCAAACCAAACACCGGTTGGTGACATCATCAGTCCTCCTCCCGCGCCACAGGTGACCTTTAGAACAGAAGCCCGCCCCTTTAAGCCTCTCATTTATTTACAGCCTGACTGACACCTGATGGTAAACGTGTAACGTCCTCCAGTCACAGAAACGCTCTCAAACATTTGAGGAAACGCTCGGCGCGATAAATAAAACGCCGACAGACCCCCCCCCCACTCTTCCGTCTCTCTCTCATCGGTAGCGAATCAGCTGTCCCCCCTGGAATGAATCAAAATGCCCTTTTCTCTGGCAGCTTCAAATCCTAGATGGCCCCAAACAAAGAGATCCATCACCGCCGCTGCAACAATTGGCTCATTCCACCCGATTACGGCTGGCCTCAGACGACCCCGTCACCCAATCACAGCGCGCTAAATGACACGCGGCCCCGACATTCATCTCGCCGGGATAAAAACCGGAGGGCCGAATGTCGGCAGAGCGGCAGAAACCGGAGAGGGAGGTAACAAGGTGCCCGAACAGAAAGACGATATTTACAGGCTGTTAACATCTAATGAGGTGTTTTAGCCGTCAGAGGAGGTGGAGGTCCACGTCTGCGTTCTTCTTCTTCTTCGTTGTTTTTTTTTAGTGCTGAGCATCGCTTAGAGGAAGGGGGGTAGCATCATCTGTGTGGGTGGCACCAGGATCAATAAACCGGTTCAGTGATCAGCGTTCACATTTGCGTCACACTAAAAGCACTCGTGTTCTTTGAAGGCCGTCCTTGTGTGTTTTTGCCGGAAGCGACGAGCGATGATTCCACCGGCGAGTTCACGCCTCAGAGTTACGGCTCTGATCTAATCCGTATTGATCCTCAACAGCATTACTATGCCAATATTTATTCAATCGTTTAGTTTTGTCAACAATATATCTGGTAATACATTGTTTTTGTTGTGGAATCTAATCTGATCTAATTTGATCTAGTCTGATCTAATTTGATTTAATCTGGTCTAATTTAATCTAATCTAATTTTATGTAATCCAATGTAGTCTAATCTAAAATAATCAAATTTAACAAAATTTGATTTAGCCGAATTTGATGTAATTAGATTAAAGAATTTTATCATCTAATTTTATCAAAACTCATTTGATCTGATTTAATCTAATCCAATCCAATCTAATCTAATCCAATCTCATTTGATGCAATCTGGTCTAAGATAATATAATATAATATAATATAATATAATATAATATAATATAATAATATAATAATATAATCTAAGCAAATGTAGTCTAATCTAGTCTATTCTTATCTAATCTAGACTAGTGTGGTGTAGTCAAATTTGATCGAACATAACCTAATCTAATATAGACTAATATAGTGTAGTGTGGTCTAATCTAATCTAATCTAATCTAATCTAATCTAATGTAGTCTAATATAGTCTAATCTAATGTAATCTCATTCACTCATTCAATCTGATTTAATATAATGAAATCTAGTCTAATCTAGACTAGTCTACTAGATTATTTCTCTTTTCTCTCCTCTGTGGATACCAAACTCAAAAACTATTTTCTTTTCTCTTCACCGCTACATCCGCCTTCACCAATGTTAGTTTTTCGTCAGAGCGCCGGATGAAAGAAGTAAATCCCTACAAAGCGGTAGCGGCGGCGGCTCAGAGAGGCGGCGGCTCACGCCAGAGGGGGTGGGGGTGCGCCGCCTGCCAACCAGGAGAAGCTCGGCCTGGGCTAAGCGAGCCGGCAGCCAGCAGTCAGCGCTGACAGGCGGCGAGGAGAATAAGAGCTCGCCATCATGTTCCCTTCAGAAGAACAAAGCCCGGCGCTCATCGAGAACCTGCCTCCAGCTCACTGGAGAACCGGCAGCCCCAAAACACGCATCATTCCTGGCATCGCACAACAGGGGCTGGTGGGAAGCAGGAAAACACATCTGACTTCAATGTAAATGCACTCTATTGAGATTTGACAGGCATTGTGTTCGCGTCCCGGACGCCATTGTCTGAGCGCACGTCTTCGCCTACGGTTGAGCGGTGATTGTCAGTGATTGGTTAACACAAGGAACCACGATAAACGGCTGCAAGAATGGCGACTGATGGTCGATAGGTGAACCCACCATTGCCCCGATATTGGGGACTCCCAGGGGCAAGTTGATGCCCCTGGGAGTCCCCAACATCGAGTTGGTCACCTCAAAGGAAATGGGCTAATCAAATCTGCGACAGCTGACCGACAGGAAGAGACAGGGCAAAACTGACAACCATCATCCATCCATCAGGATAAAGTGATGCTCCCGCGCGGCCTGGGGGGCGGAGCCAAAGCGGTTTAGCTCTAGCGCCGACGGCTAGACGGAGAACCTGCAGCTGAACAGGAGGGCAAGCCAGCGTGATGCTGTGTGTCCCCGCTATAAAGACGCAGCCCCCCCCCCCGGAGAGCAAATCATTCGGGGGCTCGATGGCGTTCATGATTTATGATTGAAATATCACCTCGCCTGAAATGCAGACAAAAGCGGAGGATAAATAATCGCATTAGGAGGAGGTGCAGCGCTCCAAATTATGCACACTGCTCCACATTCGCCCCATAAAGCTGACAGGAGGACCTGTAATTTTTGATGAATATACAACAAGTGCTGGAGTGAAGTCTGAGCACAGGTCTGGGATCTGCGGGAGCAGCCGGTAACCGGGTGCTGTGTGTGATGGAGGTAGCCGTGTTTAAATCTTTCCTCAGATATCTCATGCTAACGATACAACCACAGGAAGCGGGGGTCTGTCAGGGGTCACGGCGACTCCAGAGAAACCAGAGACTCGTGAAGGTAAAGTGTAATGATATGTAAAACAGTTAAACAAAGCCTGCAAAGCCCCGCCCTCCTCCACGAGTCATCGCTCTGTCCATTTATATTAGCTGAGACCGGATCTCGTTCTTTACCACGTGTTGGTGGATGGATACGACATCAGTGAGACCGGATCTTGTTCTCGTTGGTGGAGTAAAGACGTAGCTCGTGTGTTCTCGTGAGTTTTGCGTTACTTTTCATTCTTTATCATAAATAATTAACTATACACAGATAAAGTCTGCATGTCTATTGGTTGATAAAAATGTTTTTTGTCATAATTTCATTCTTTTTACAAGGCTGGAACGGATTCAAAATTATTTCATTTATTTTAAATGGTTAAATGTTTGACTTACAAGTTCAGTCAGGGAACGAGGTTCTCGAGGTTCTACTTTATTGTAAAATTCACTTTTAAGTTTAATGACTTAAATATAACCATCTGACATCTACACTTAATCACAGGATGCTGTGGCTTCCTGTGGCGGCAGCTTTGTACACAGCACATGCCGGACACACACCAATGGTCAAAGTTTAAATTGGCTGAGATGGGCTAAGCCTGAAATGTCCAATTTCTCACGCTACCAAAGTCGACTCGACGCTAAAAATAGAATTCCCCGTTTGCTGTCAATCGCTGCCGAGGCTCTCATTCAATAGCCAGTGTCTTGAGCAAAGCCAGCCTCCACAATAATTACTTAACTGTCAGCTAGGATTAGACGGTCTTAAGCCGCCCTAAGCCAATCCACAGCCCAAAGAAAAAGGACGGAGAGATACGCCATGACATCGCCGGGCCGACAACGCCTGGACTGAGACAGAGAAGAGAAAAAAAGACAAAAACCCACCAGGAATCATCTGGGATAACAAACACAAAGTCCGATTCCAGTGAGATCACAGGCTCTGAGCAAAAAGATAGTGTGGATGAAACCACAGAACCACAAAAAGCCAACTCCACCCAAAAAACCCCAACAAGGATTCCGTGTTTTTGGTAGAAGGTACCAGATTTGATCAGATGGAGGGATCAGGAGAGAATCCCTGGATGGTCCAGGAAGGATTTACATTTTCCCCCAATACTGAAGCAATACTGGGATCAGGGATGGGCAGGAGGGAACTAAAGGTGGCTTGTTACCATCTAGAACAACTAAACTTTACAAAAACCTTGTCGGACTTTGCCAGACAATACAAACGTCTCAGGTGTTTGTTCTCCTGGAGTCGATCCTAAGTTTCAGTCCAAGTACAGCTTTCCCCCAACTTAAGAAAAAACATGTTCTGGCCAGACGTAAATTCAATTAGAGGTAGAGGCAAAATGATAAATCGCTTTTTCATGACAAACAGAGAAAGGGGGAAAAAAAACGACTGAAATGAAAAAGTGAGTGGCGAGCGGTCGCATTACCGTCGTCAGTCACCCGAACCTCCTGCAATCTCAAGTCACAGCTAATAAAAGCATTTTCCCTTCACATCCGTCCTCAACCGTCCATCGATCCAGTCCGATCAATTCAAACTTGAGGGCTCTAACATACGAAAAGCGGACCGAAAGAAGAAAATGCATCGGATAGAAATTGGCAGGTTTGTCTCAGCCAATCGATTCCATCGATGTTGAACAGACCTCTGAATCTGATATGATTAAACACAGGAGTCCAGGACGAGGGAGGGAAGAGCGAAAGTGGCAGAAATCAATACTTGTGGTAAACGCTCTCGAGAAGGACACCGAGCTTCAAGATAAGGACATCAACCCCTCCACACACCCCTCGTCCCGCCGTCGCCACACAGATCGCCACACGGACGGATTCCCCGGATCACAAGGTTAACACACTCACTAAGGTCCACACCAGGAAGCAGGAAACAGGAAGCAAGAAGTCTTATATCACATATTTCACCTGAACCAAAGGCTGTCTATGATCTAAAGACTCCGCCCTCATGGATTTGGGTTTGGATGATGTTAGCATAGCTGCAACATCATCTGAACTTCCTTAGTGACATGCTAATTAGAAGCTAAAACAATCTTTGAGATTCTTTTTTGCGTGCCTGAAACCTGAGGTGACAACATCGCAGGCAAGCGGTGGTCCTATTTGTTCTACTCTAGATAACGCGGTCTTCTTATTCTGCTTTTCGTTTGGGCGTGTCCCGTTAGAGGTTGCTATCCTTTTTCCATTTTAGCCTATCTTCTGCAATCTCCTCTCTAACACCAACTTCTCTTTGATCTTCTTCTTGCTCCAACCTCTTCACCAATATCCTCTCACTCAGCACGCTGATGTCATTTTGCTGTTTTTTCCTTCTACTTCCTATATATGTTCATATTTTTGCTCAGTCAAAACTCTGAAGCACAGACAGAGCTGACGTTTGGCAGAGGTGCCGGAGTCGAGGTGCAGGTTGCTCTTTGTAAGTGAGGAATATCAAACTCTAAGACCTGCACAAAAGAGAAAGGACCTTATTAAAAATGGATGCATGTTTTCGCCCTCTGACTTGAGCTCCGTTGGCAAACAGGTGCATCACCTTGCTATGCTGCCGCCTTTAGCGGGAGCCTTTGTAGCGGTGGTGAGTGACGGCAGCGCGGTGTTGGGACCATCCAGCGCCCAACAGCGGTCCTGTTTGACACGTTCCCCTAAAGGTAGCCTGAAGGCATTTCAGCAAACTGTCTCTTCCTCGCGAGCAGCAACAGTGTTTGAGGTTTTATTATTGTCCCCCCTTCAGATCTGTGACACCGCAAAAAAAATAGTCACCTTGGTCGGCGTGCTTCCGCTTTGATAGCGCACCTGAAGCCATCAGTTGTTGCGGAGATGGCAGCTGTGAAGGATGACAAATTTAGCTACCGGTGGTTTGTTTTTGCTCCCATCTGGTGTTCGGGCCACAACGACTATTTGAAGAGAGGAAAAGTGCTGAGGTGACAATCTATAAATCTCCTTCAGTATGAAAGATGAGTCATTTTGGTCAGCTCTCAAAAGCTGCCAAAGAGATCCATTCACATTACCGTTGGAGGCATTCGTCTTCGCTGGGAGGTGATCTGCTCCCGGCAACATACGAGTCACTCCAGTGGGACGGGCAAGATGGAGAGCCCGGAATTAGCTGAAAAATGACTATTGGCTTTATTTTTCAGGAGTAATTTAAGAGCAATTCCATGTTTCCTCTACAGCAATAAATAACCTCAACTTTTAGCGTTGACGGCTCCTGCCAGGCCTCGCAGGAAAGAATTAGAAGAGTCTTTTTCTGACTAAACAAACAAACGAGTGCTATTAGAGTGTCGAGGAGTAGTCACTAGAGGGCGACACAAGAAGGTGACCCTGTTCACGTTCCACGAACGTCAGCGAAGGAACTGAAACTGAACAAGTCAGGAAAGATGACATCTGGGGTTGAAGAGGGTACCTGAAGGGGCGCTGGTCCCCAAAGTCTGATCCGTTGTTAATGGGCCAAAAAAATAAGTAATAAACCAATCAACCATACAACAAACAATCCAACCAACCAAACAACCAACCAAACCAACAACCAATAAACCAATTAAACAAACATCCATCCAATCAACTAACCAAAAAATTGATCAACTGACCAACCAGTCAAGCAATCAAACAACTGAATAAAACACCTGACCAAAAAACCAACCAACCACACAAACAACCAACAATCAATTAAACAACCAACCAACCAACAAACATTGGATTACAGTCTTCACATCGTTTGTTTAGGTGTCTAGTCATAATGAATGTATTATAACTGACTATGAATGGCCCTATGATGCATTATAGATATGGTCTTGAAAGTGTTACCATTTTCTGGATCAATACGCCTCACGGTCTTCATGTGGACTCAATGATTGATGAACACAACCACGGAGTGGAATGCAGATTACGATACGTTCAGGGCCATCGTGTATTTATGCTTAAATCTTTGATGCAGTCCGTCGTTCTCTGGCTGCTTCTGGTTACAAACTGATCAATGTCAATGGATTCCTTATGATGTCATCGATCAGAGAGCGTGGACTGAGAATTAGAGTATCACGGACTGGTTTCTGGTTCTGGTCCAGCAGTAGAACACAGTTCCCTAGAAAATACTGGGGATCACAGCCCCGCACATCTTTACATACGACGCTTTGAGAGGAATGAAAACCACAGGGGGAGCCTTGAACTGTGCTGAGGATGAATCACCAGAAGAACTTCAGTCATACTGGGAGGACTGGGAATCGATCCACTGCGATTGCTGGTTTCAATGGAGGATAAACCAGCAACAACAAAGATGTCTGAGGGTCTGAGACTCAAACCAGTGATGCTGCTGGGAATGCTGGGAATGTTCCATGGGTGGTCATAGCATTAGATTACACAACATTTTAAATGCATGGAAAGGGAATAGAAAAAAAATCAGACTACCAGAAGATTCCACACAGTCCAGGTTCACACAGTGAACCCATCCAAATTCACGCAGTGAAAAAATCCAGGTTCATGCAGTGGACCAGTCCAGGTTCATGCAGTGAAGCAGTCTATGTTCACGCAGTGAAACAGTCCAGGTGCACACAATAAAAAAGTCCAGGGTCACGCAGTGAAGCAGTCTACGTTCACGCAGTGAAACAGTTCAGGGTCATGCAGCGGAAAAAAAACAACAATTTTCACACAGTGAAACAGTCCAGGTTCACACAGTGAAAAGACAAAAGTTCTAGAGCTCAAATGCGTAACTAAACGCCGGTGAACACTGGATTGAATTTAGCTGCAAATGAATATCAGAATCGCTCATGAAGAAAATCTCTCTGCAATTTAACGAGTGAGAATATTCAGTCTAAAGTTTCTCCAACATTTAAAAACACTTTTTGTTTTGCTTGCAGATACAGGATGAATCACCAAGGGAACCAAACTGTGATCAAAACATCCAGCGAACCTGAGTGGGCTCCTCGGTTCTTGTATAATAAAATCAGCTGAATTCCCTCCCTGATAAACAATAAGAGAAGAAGGGGACTCACATTTGCAATGGCCCCTGGATCATTGTCAAGCATCACATGAGAGGTGGAACACCAATCCCCAGGAGTCCAGAACCTCATGGAGGAGCGGGCCCAATATCATCCGGATAATGATTTCACAAGGAGGAGACAGCAGGAGCTTCAAAGCGTCTCCCAGCAGCTAAATGCAGCTGAACAAAAACAGCCTGGCGCTGCAGCTCTCCAGAAAAGCCTCCGCTTCCAGTTCTCCAGCGGAGCAGCGAGCCGCTTCTCCCCCATGTTTAAACCCCGCTTTGATCCCACCGCTTAATGGATTGGGACGCTGATTGATCTCTATCTGCCGATACCGATAACAGTCATTACAAGTTTAATATTTTAAAAAGATCTGAAAGAGGAGAAATAATGATTTAATATCCTGAAGCTCTGATGAGATCAGTCACGACCCGCAGTGTTCCTCTAGAACGTGTTAGAACTGATCACATCTGGAAAATGTTCACATCCCAGACGACTGTCTAGTCTGATTCTAGTCTGATTCTAGTCTGAATCTGGTCTGATTCTAGTCTGTTTAGTCTGATTCTAGTCTGTTTGCAGTCTGAATGTAGTCTGTTTCTAGTCTGATTCTACCTTAATCTAGTCTGATTCAGGTGTAACTTTTGTCTGTCTCTAGTCTGATTCAAGTCTGATTCAAGTCTGTTTCAGGTTTGTTTCTCATGTGATTCGTCAGTTTTTACTCTGAATCTTGTCTGATTCTTGTCTGATTCTAATCTAAATTTAGTCCGATTCCAGTCTGTTTTTAGTCTGTTTGTAGTCTCACTCTTGTCTAATTCTAGTCTGTTTCTAGTCCGTTTGTAGTCTGAATCTAGTTTGAATGTAGTTTGAATCTAGTCTGATTCAGATTTGACTGAAGTCTGTATGTAGTCTGATTCTAGTCTGATTTAGATTTCAAACTAGTCTGAATGTAGTGTAATTCTAGTCTGTTTCTATTCTGTTTCTAGACTAATTCTAGTCTGATTCCACTCTGTTTCTAGTCTAACTAGGCTAACCCTAACCCACGCGTTAGCAGGACTTCCAGGACTTGCCGCTCAGACGCAGATCCGGGAATCCTCTCCCCCGACTCCTGAACTCCAGAACCTTTTGAGCCACTGATCAACATTTGGGTCGACTCTGCTGCTCGTTGTTTGTCCGTCTCAGCGTGTCTGTCAGCGCTGCGCAAACTGGACATTTAACAGCCTGCGATGTGTGTATTTCTGTGGGTTTGAGATGTTTGCCCGTCACTCCCTACATCTTTGTGTAAACACATCTGGGGGGGGAGTGACGAGATGGCAACGCCGACCTCCACCTCTAATAACACAAGTCATCTGCTGTCGTCTCGCTTCGCATCCCATCAGACTCATTACGACCTCTCATATACGTACTTTAATAACTAGCATGCTGTCCTCCTGCTGTTAGCATGATTAGCCTCACAGCGTCACTTTTACGGCCACACCTTTCACTTTTAGGGGCATCAAGTCCTGCCCCTCTCCAAGGCCCCCTTCCAGAGCCACCAAATCCACATCCTTTAAGTGAACAACATTGAAATTACAATTTTACCCCAACATGGCGCTAATGCTAATAGCATGTCACATACGTGCAAGGAAATCTGTCCGTAAAAAAGACTTTCCTGTTGGGAATGCTTCTTCGTCGATGACTGACTTTTTTCTGCGTCGATGGACGAGTGATTATTTAAACAGCGGCATCGTCTAATTAAATACGCGGCAGCTTTCAGGTGCGATTTTCTGCCGGGCCGCAATTTTCCCACCTCGTCCTGGTCACAGTCGAACTGATTAAAGCCCTCCTGCCTGCTACAACCTCCCATTGCTCATCAGCCGCTTCCATCACGAAGCACAAAGTGATCTCTGCGAACATCAGAGAAAATGAACCCACGGCCGGCTCAGCCAGGTTCTATTTTAATAGTACTGGACCGCCGAGTGTAAACGGAACCGCCCCCCTGTTGCTTTTATAATCCCTGGGCTCGGGGGGTGACGGGAACTAATGGGAAGCCACGTGTCGCACCGCTCAGCAGACGCTACGCATTCGTGGTCGGAGAAGAAGCCTCGACCTGCTCTGCATGCCACAGCCGCCGACTCAGCCGCCGCCACCGCCACTCTCCATCCCGCTGCTTTTAATGATTTTTAGCGAAGGCTCTTCTGTCGATGCCCCGAGGCTGGTAGAAATATTAATTCTTCATCAGAATACTTGTTATGCTGCAAGTTTTTCTGCCTTTGACTCTCGCGAGGAACTTAAATATACATTTCCAGGTCTGGGTTGAGAAAGACGTGACGAGGAGGGGTGGATAACGGAAACGGGAAAAAAACATACAAAAAAAAAAAAATGAATGTGGCGGCAAACGAGGAATAAGTGGGGGGAAGACCATCTTGTGGCGCGGTTCTCCGACAGCATGTAAGAACATCTGTTTGCTTCTGGATAAATGATGTCATTTACAGGAATCATGAAGACGATGCCGCCGACAGCAGCGCCGACACGATGAGCCTCTACACTACATTTCAATCTCAGTGTTTGCCGTTAAACTTGTAATTACATCAAATTATGAGCGTTTACTTCGGCGGCGGTTTAAATCTGATAATTGGTATCCTTTCAGCCGCCTTTCTTCTGCTTTGTCAGAGGCCTCTTCCAGCATCGAATTACTGCAATTATTTGTTCTCTGTAATCACAAAGCACACAAAGAGGAAATGTCAGCGCTGAGGAGTCCCGTGGAGGAGCAGTGTTCCACCTCGAAACCTTCACCTGAGAACGGAGGGTAGAACAAAACCTGCAACTGAGACCTCTGGTGGTCTCACTAGGTTTTCAGGTCAGGTTGATCCTCACCGCCGGTCCGTCCCAACTGCTCAACGTTCCCGTTATTTTCCCTGACATCACAGGTTCCTACCACCCCCATCAGACGAACTGATGGTTCATGCCACAAAGGCGTTGTTTTTTAACGGTGGAAATAATCTCCAGATAGAAGCCTTTAAACGGCGTGAGTGTGACGGGGCTGTTGACGGCGTTCACGCCTCCAGACACACAACTAAACGAGCCTTCAGAGCCATTAGCCGGCGCTCAGCGGCGCCCGGCGTGCTCCGGGCTGTGCTCGCCGCAAACTCCATCCTCATGAGCTCTTTAGAGACTCCATTAGAGGCAAGAAAGACACCATTTGTGAAGACATGATGTATATTGGAGAGTTAATCAAGCTGCTTAATTCGCCGACGGCCCATTACTCACTGTGGCTTATTGTGTGGTCAAGGAGACAAACAGAGCATCACAAACAGACACAATGCAACTTTAATCTTCCTGGGAAGGCAAGAATCAACAACCTACCTGCCAATCACCTAAATTACAACACACGTTTTCATTAAAAGTTCAAGAAGTCTTCGGCGTCCGCAAACAGCCGGAGAGCCTCCGTCTACCTGGAAGAACAGTCGGCTTCACCGGCGATCGGCTGCATCGCATTTGATTTTTAAATTTAATTTAGTTAAAGCTGTATAAATTGATCCACTGGTGGGCGTCGCCCATTAATAACCACACCCTTTGGGTCGAAGTTCCATCAGGAAGCTAGGATTCGGACTTTAGTTTTCTTCGAATCCGTCTGTAAATAAATAGTCTGGTCCGAAATGTTCCCTCGAAGCTCCGGTTGGTTTTATGTTTCATTCCCATAAAGAAGACGGCGGTCTGACAGGAAGGGGCGTGGCTCAACTAAGGACATGCAAACCAGGAAAGAGGCGACTACTTTCCAGGCGCTTTAGTATGAATGGGGACTTGGTTGGTTGGAGTTTCACCGCCATCAGCAGCAGGTCTGATTGATACCCATGCCTGGCGACCCGGCGACAGCGGCAGCGGATGGACGGATAATGGATGTCTGTTGGATAATCGGCTGCAGGTGTCTGACTGTCCTCGGAGGGGCGGGTTAAAAAAATACATCTCCTCATGAATGCACAGAGCAATCAGAGCGATTTGGCCTCCGGCAGCCAGAGCGCTCATCTCAATAGATTTCAATTTCATTTAAATATATTTAAATACCTCAATCCTGGCCTGTGGCTGATTTGCATGAGTGGGACAGGAAAGACGTGTCTTTAAAGGACGAACGGGGGCGGGGGGGGACTCAGGTGACTTGGCGGCAGGTTGATGGACAGCTTAGTGTCATGTGATAATAACGGTTATTCAGGGAAATTACAATTAGAATAGATCTACATAAAGATTGATCCAGTCGGCGCCGGAGGATGAAAGAACAGAACTTCTATTAGTCGTCAGGTGAAAGTCCACTTTTTAGTCTGAATGTTTTGATCTGACGAGAAAGACTCAAATTAACGCTGTTGTTTGACACGGTAGTGGATTGACGGGTGGGTCTCTGTCCAGAAAACTTGTCTACACCCCGCATCTAGACTGCACCCGGTACCTAGGCTACCCAGTATATAGACTACAGATGGAACCTAGCCTACACCTGGAACCTAGACTACAGATGGCGTCTAGACTACAGATGGTTCTTAGACTACAGCTACTATTTGGACTATTGGTGGTTCTTATACTACGGCTGGTTCTTAGACTACAGTCGGTTCTTAAGACTACAGGTGGTTCTTAGACTACAGCTGGTTCTTAGACTATGGCTGGTTCTTAGACTACAGGTGGTTCTTAGACTACAGCTGGTCCTTAGAATACAGCCAGTTCTTAGACTACGGCTGGTTCTTTGATTACAGTCGGTTCTTAGACTACAGCTGGTTCTTAAACTATGGCTGGTTCTTAGACTACAGCTGGTTCTTAAACTATGGCTGGTTCTTAGACTACAGCTGGTTCTTAAACTATGGCTGGTTCTTAGACTACAGCTGGTTCTTAAACTATGGCTGGTTCTTAGACTACAGCTGGTTCTTAAACTATGGCTGGTTCTTAGACTACAGTCGGTTCTTAAGACTACAGGTGGTTCTTAGACTACAGCTGGTTCTTAGACTATGGCTGGTTCTTAGACTACAGCCAGTACTTAGCCGGTACTCGGACTGCGTTGTCCGTGTCGAACGGATACCATCCGTGTAACTTTGGCTCTGATGTTCAGTCTGAGCCCAAATTAAAGCGTTTTCCCGTGAGGACAACTCTGATTGATTCTGTTCAGATGATTCGTCCATAACTGATAACTTTTCTTCACCGTTAATGAGAAAAACCACCGGCTGAGCAGCGCAGGGTAAAAAAAACACTCATTCATGTGTGCAGAAACAAACTGGCTGCTGTCCCGTTGGTTCAGCCCAACCAATGCTCCGGTTTCCATTCTGATCAGGAATCTGTTGGACTGTTCAGGAAACGTCTAAATGAAATCGTTCCTGACCGGACTGATGGGGATTTGAAGGAAATGACGTCACCAGCAGAAGGCTGATGTCTGATGTTACTCATCTGAGAGTTCTGATTGAACAGATTTAGGATTCATGTCTGCAAACATCGTCACTTTAGGCGACGACACCGGTCCATAAAGACATGAAAGTGTTCGCCACCAATCCTCCAGGCAGAAGTGACCAAATTAGCCTCATCTCTGCCTTTCATGCTAATCAAAGTGACCTGGGCTCAGGAAGCCTTTGAGATGTTTGCGTTTCTCTAAAGCCATAAAAAGCTTCAAGCGACCGCCGAGACGCGGCGAGGCGGTTTGATGTAAAGTTAGATTCCAGTTTGATCTCTTATTGCGGTAAACACATCAAACTTCCACAAAGGAGGGGCCAAGAGAGGTCAGGGGCCCGCCCCCGGTTCTCTGCTTAGCAACAGCGCCTCGCATTTCAAATATACCTTCAAGCAAACCTTGGAATTCAGTTTCGTTTGAGTCAAAAGAATGTTTTTAAAAAGGGGCGTGGTCTAGCCCCCATTGGCTGATGTTAGGGGGCGGAACCTGAGCGTGAAATGGTCCAATTCAGATCTTTATCCACTCACCGGTGGGAACTGCGTCTGCTTCAGGCGCTAACTAACGCTCCCTCCTCCGGAGCCTCCTCACTGGTTAAAGACCCGTAACCATGGTAACCACACGAATGACTAACTATGGTAATTAACATTCTGTGCAGATGAAGTTAAACCGATCTTGTCTTACTGATGTTACGCCATCATATATAAGTGTTGAATGTGTTAAACCCACCCTGATGTCACCACATTTGAACCAATGACTGTGTCCAATTCAGAGACTCCGCCCCCGTCAACCTTTGGCGGTGCCTCAGGATTTATCGCCCATCTTTTACACTGGATGGGGGAGGACAGTTATTGGTTTTATTCACGTTAAAATAAACCTATAAACCAACACACACACACACACACACAGACACACACACACACACACACACTCCTGTAGCTGCTGGTGGCCCTCCGGCTGACTCAGCGGACTAATAGCACTTGACAGCCATGACTCGGCTACACTCCGGTCTCTTCGCCGCCGTCCGTCGGTGCTGTCGGGACCGGACCCTCACGCAGCGCCGGTTACCCAGAGTCCCTCTGTGCTTGTTATTCCTGAGCTCCCCATCCAAAACCATCAGCCCACCCCTCCATCACAATTAGCTCATCAGCTCCCCATCCTCCCACCCCCACCCCCATCTGCGATGCGCCGAGCACGTTGGCTCATCATTGGTGGGAATCAGATGTCTGGGCGTTGGGGTTCGGTGTCGTTCACCTTAATCGGTTCTGACACCTAAATCAAACACTGTGGCCCCGACCGGACCAGAAGCTGCTGATGCTGATGACTCTCAGCTCCGCTCCGCTGTGCAGACGCACGACGGAATGCGGCCGGTGGCGTAAACAGACACACAGGTTCTCTGGTTCATCCTGGCAATGAGTTGCCAGGGACGACTGGAGCGGTTTGGTTCACCTGAACCGGAACCGGTAAAACACGGGACAGGGATTTACTGGCAAGGTTTAGGGTTAGGGGTCAGGGTTAGGTTTAGGGGTTGGGGTCAGGGGTTAGTAGTTAGGTTAAGGGGTTAGGGTTAAGTTTCGGGGTTAGGGTTATGGTTAGGTTTAGGGATAAGGGTTAGGTTTAGGGGTTACGGTTAGGTTTAGGGGTCAGGCTTAGGTTTAAGGGTTAGGGTTAGTTTTAAGGGTTGGGAGTTAGGGGTTAGTGTGAGAGGTCAGTGTTAGTTTTAGGGGTTAGGTTTAGGGGTTGGGGTAGTAGGGTTAGATTTAGGGGTTAGGGTTAGGGTTAGGGGTTAGTGATTAGAGTTAGGGTTTAGTAGTTAGGGGTTTGGGTTAGGTTTTAGGGTTAGAGGTTAGGTTTAGATTTAGGAGTTAAGGTTAGGTTTAGAGGTCAGGGGTACGTTTAAGGTTTAGGGTTAAGGGTTAGGTTTAGGGTTATGGGTTGGGTTTGGGGTTTCTGCTGTTGTGACCATGAACCACACCCCCTGCCCCTCCCTCCCTAACAGAGGCGGGGTCTAAAGGTTGTGGAGTCAGGAGAAAGTTACGACCCGCCAACATTCAGCAGCTGCTTGAATTGTTTCAACCGATTCCCATCATATTTATGAAGGAAGATTTCATTGACAGTAAACATGTCAGATTTTACAGCGAACGGTAAATAAGCCCCCCCCCCGCCAACCCCCCTTCCCAAGACGCTTTTTAACGGCTTTGTTGTCGAGTCAGGAGAAACATCAGAAACTTCAATTTACAGACAACAAATCAGGAGGTTTTCTGCTTCCCACACCTGAGATCACGGGTGAGGAGGTCATCGGTGGAGGCGTGTCTCCAGGTGTTTCTGACTCCGCCCCTCCAACCGAGAACTGAGAGCGAGCTGCAAAAAAAAAAAAAAAAAAAAAAGGAGGAGCAGGAGACGGATTTGATTCCTCTCATTTCTATTTATGAATGGAGGAAAAGTGCAGGAACAGCAAAACCACATTTCCATCCATCCGTCCGTCCGGACATCCGATGACAGAGATAAGCATCCGTCGCTCGTCCGCCTTCATTCCACCAGTGAAGGAGAAAAAACGAGAATGACGGCAGGAGATTGAAGTCGGCGGCGAGAGGAAAACGGGGCGACGCATTCAGAGTCACGGCGAGGCTCTAATTGAGTTATGCAGATCGCGGCGGTTGATTGCGAGGCGGTTTGAGACGCTTTGCTGACGTCTCCCGGGGGTTCGGAGCAGGAAGACATAAACAGTATTAATGGAAAGAGATGAAAAACGCTCACACGGCATCAGAGCGTTTGTTTACCCGCCTGGAGACGGGCGAGGGAGCGCCGCGCCCCCGCTAATCCGGCTAAAGGGCCAGCAGAGCGAAAGGGCTAGCTGAACTGAAGGGGTTAGCTGAGCTAAAGGGCTAGCTGACGTAAAAGGGTAGCTGACGTAAAAGGCTAGCTGAGCTAAATGGTTAGCTGATCTAAAGGGCTAGCTGAGCTAAAGGCCCAGCTGAGCTAAAGGGCTAGCAGCAGGTGGAGCCTGTTAGCGTAGCTCCAGCTCAGGTCTGAGTTTATTTCATTTTTAATACGATCCTATCGTCATCATGAACTGTTTGGATTTGAAAAGTAGCTTCACGCCACCTGGAAATGACGGCCCGACTTCTGATTGGTTCTCACGCGGGTCACATGACCTGCAGCAGCTGTGGGTCCGACCTGTCGTGGCGACATGAACGCAGCTTTTCTTATTTACGGCGTCATAAATACTGGTTGGTTCACGCAGCATCAGAGGAGAAGCAGATTTACAGTCTGTCTGCAGAGGAAGAGGAGGAAGAGGAGGAGTAAACAATGTTGTTTCTTTTGGGGGGGGGAGCTGTGGGACGCGCCCCACGCAGGAAGGACCACACCTCGGCAGCAGATGCCTTCCAGCTGCTCGGAGAATCAATTCCTGGGTGTAACGGCGAGATATCTGCAAACGACGGGAACGCTATCTCTGCTTTCCAACGCCGCCGTCGAGGGAGGCCGGTTACCGAGGAAACATATGGTCGTCTCCACCACACAGCAAAAAAACAACAAAAAAACACGCAAACAACCGGCGCTGATCGGAACCTTCACAACTCGGGTCTCCGAGGATGGAGAAAACGCGCCGTTGTCTCCGGCGCCGCATGGGTTCCAGTTTGGACGGAACGTGGCGAGAGGAGGAGATATCTGCCAGTGCTTCTGGTGGGATGTGCTTATCAGAGGAGCTTCATCCCTCCCCAACCCCATCATCATCATCATCACCTGCTTTCAGCATCGCCTCACCTGAGTGTCAAGCGGCGCCCCGGCGAAGATAACACGGCTGCTTTTACCGCCGTCTCAACGCCGATCCAGAAGGAAGTAGGAAGTAAAATTAGCATTTAAATAGCAGCACATATCATCAGACGGGATTTGATCCAACAACATCTGACACACAGGAGAAACAAAGACAATCAGGACAGGAGAGGAAGCAGGAGGAAAGAGGAGGAGGGGATAGAATGTCTCAAAAAACCTGAAGGAAGAAGGATCTGCTCCAAACCCGGTTGTCATCCGAGTCTCTCCTGATTGGACGTTGGTTGTGGACCATCCTCTACCTGATTGGTGAAACTGAAGCTGGTGCCATCACCAAATATTCAGTTTTCATTAATATGTTGGATCAAAATGATCTGATAGATGTTTGTTATGTGACTCCGCCCTTTGTAGGCCACGCCGACGGCGCCCCTGGGTTCTGGTTCCCCAGATGGATCTGCTCTCACATCGATGTTTGCTCTTACTTTCTTCTCAATGAATGCACTTAATCACGACTTTGGCACCGGAGCAGAATTATTCATGGCCTATTGAAATGAGAGCGCCGAGCCATTAATCAGACGCTGCTCACGCCGCCACCAGGCCGTCGCGTATTAAAATCTATGTCCCTTTAATTTGGCCGTGTGGCGCCGCCGTAGCGCAGCGGCGTCCCTTTAATAGGCCGACGTTCACCTTCACGGGACGACAACACCCCCCCCCCCCCCCGACCGTCAAGGACACGTGATGAAGGTCGGCGACGCAGTTATTGTTTATGTTGACTGAACACGAGCCACGATTCGTTTACACGAGGCAGCGATGGTCGTAAAAGGGGCGTCGACGTTCTGTGATGACATCATCTGTGCTGACTGGAGAAGTGAAAGGGGAACGAACAAGACGCCAGGCGGGTTTTGCGAAAGCGGGGCTTTTCTTCCGCCGCTGGAGAAAGGCACGAGTTCGCCAACGCAGGAGGGTGTTCACACATACCCGTTGCCATAACAACCAAGATTTCGTTATGAGGTAGAACCACATTCAGAGTTTTTTGTAGGTGAGGCTGGCGACGACCTCATGTCACGGGGGTCGCATCGTAAATCGGTCCTTGTTTGGCTGCCCTTCGTTTCCCTGAGGAACACCTTGCTTCTAAACAAATCCGTAATGGAGCTTCATCTCCACAGGAGCCTGGAGCCCTCTGCTGGTGGAGGGTTGTGTGTGTGTTTGTGTGTGTGTGTGTGTGTGTGTGTGTGTGTGTGTGTGTGTGTGTGTGTGTGTGTGTGTGTGTGTTGGCCGGGTGGGCCAATGCCCAGACAGACGGGCAGAGGGCGGAGGTCAGCGTTGTCCTCGTGTTGATGGAAATGTCGAGTGAAAAGCATCTGCCTGTTTCATGTGATGTCTTCTGAAAGGAGAACAAAGGGGAGGCTCTGCTTCCTCCCACCGGTTGTGTGTGTGTGTGTGTGTGTGTGTGTGTGTGTGTGTGTGTGTGTGTGTGTGTGTGTGTGTGTGTGTGTGTGTCACACTGCTGTCACCACAGCGCATTGAGGTACACCCTCTCGTTACCGCATCTTCCGATTAGTTCAGTTTAACGGTAGTTTGTTTACTCCTTGAAGACGATGCTGTCATATGTTGACAAACAATAACATCCAACAACAACATCCAACAACATCCAACAACAACATCCAACAACAACATCCAACAACAACGACAACAACATCTTCCAACTCCTACCAGGACCAGATCAACACTAAACGTTATCTAGTTTTGGTTCCTCTGAAGATTCCTCAGGCTAACCAGAGCTCGGGGTCTCAGTTCCATCTCCCTGAGGGGCGTGGCTCAACATGAATCATCCAATCAACAACCAATTAACATCCTCCTCCTGCTCCGCCTCCCTCTGATCCGACAAACAAACCAAACTTTACCTCCTTGATGAAGGAATGAATCCAGGAATCTGTAGAGTTGGCGTGAGGAACCAAGAACACATTGAAAAACCTCTGAAGCTCTGAGTCAACACTTCACGCAACAATACCAACAAACGTGGTGAAGTAAACACTCGTCAGCCTTTGTCGGGCCCAAGTTTTCACCTCCCACCAAAAAAACTCTCTGAAGTGCTCCGGAATAAACATCGAAACCTCGAGACACGTCTTCAAATGGAGACGTAACGGCGGTCGCCTCTCGAGTGTGAAATAGTTTTCTTAAAAATGCTTTAGACTTAATTAACAATAAAACCTTCGTCCTTCAAGTCTCCAAAAAGACCGGGGAGGAAAAGGAACGCGGGGGAAAGGGAAAAACAAGCCATGAAAATACTTATTTTACTTCTTTTACTTTTTGCGACAAATAAACGGGAACACGACCCGGCTCCGCTTCATCGCGAGGCGGCGTCTGATTACGTTGATTGCTCTTTAAGCCCTTCGGCGCTGACGAATCGGCTTCTCGCGTTAAACTCGGCCTTGCCTAGTCGTTAGCATCAATCTATGAAGACTAGACTCCTCTCCAATTCTCGTGATCGCCCGAAAAGTAATTTACCTAATGGATTAGCGTCATTATATAATGACAACAGCCATATTATGAAGGCAACAAAGCAGGAACTGTAGTTCATTAGGGGGAGGGCAATTGTTTGGGGAGGTGGGGCAGGTTTGAGATAAGGAGTTAGAATGAGTCCAATATTATTATTTATTTATTCGCATTTAATGAAACGTCTCATAATCAGTGATGGCTTTAGGTCAACACAAATAAAGCTATGCATCCTAGGATGCTAGTATTAGCTTCATTCTAGTCATCGTTCCTACAGCAACCAGGGTGGAATTCAGCATCGGATGATTCATTAACTAGCGGATTTATTTCCGAAGTTCTCAAAAACGCAGAAGTTACATGAACCTTTACCTCCATTGGGTCCCTGACATCCCATTTAAAGGGTTCCACTCTTTATCTGGACCTTTCTGTTCAAAAGAATTTAAAAAAATTAAATCCAAAATCCCCAAAAAAAATCAAGCAAGAAGGAGAATTTTAAAAATCCAGAAAAATCTTCTCTGAATCCTCTTCTGCAAACGTTCTGAAGGTATGGCGTGATTTGGACAAACGACTGGGCCCCCTGCTGTTCTGATAGAACCACAGACCATCTGGTCCGCAGTAAAAGGGGCTGAAGTAATTGATAAGGCAGCGTGAGCCTGAAAGGCGGAATTCAGGGGGAAACACAGCCGCTCTAACAACGTGGCAGAGTTCATCCCGACAGCAGCTAGAGTTCACACGTAAAGCCTTCCAGTCACTCTAAGCTCCACTTAGATCATCTGCCGTCTTCTCTCCTCCACCTGCCAAGTGGATGACAGCTCTCTGCGGACCCGCTTTAACAAGAAGGGCCTCGGGGCCCGAAGGGAAAAACAAGGGAATCCAGCAGATTGCCGGAGAACCCCCTGGGAAGCAGCAGCACTCCGTTGTCTTATCCCTACTGTATCCGCCAGCCTCTCCTCTGCAACTCTATCCCAACCATGACATCCAGCGAAGTTACAAGTGGAGATAAGTCTCCCGGCCAATGGGAGATGAGCTTCTCGGGGGTGGGCGCTCGCGATTAAGCGCGTCTTTCGTTATCACCTTGGAAAGAGGTGGAAGGATGCACGAAGCGAAGTGAGAAAAATCTCGCGTTTTCCCAGGAGTAATCAATTAATTGTGGGAAAGTTGCCAGCAATTACGGATCAAAGGCGGAGCTGAATCGCAGTCCTTAAGCCTTGAAGAAGTTTAATAAGTCACCTGCACGCCTAGTAGTCCAGCATGCTTATCGTTGTAAATTAAGCCTTAATGAGACACTAGATTATCGCTACCCTCGCTCGGCTCCCAGGAGAGCAGGTAAATATGGAGCAGAAATCCGTCCAGGATGGTCACATTCAGTTACTCAGCTGCTTCTCTGCAGATAATTCCCGTGAAGTCATGGCCAGAAATACTCTCATTAGTCTTTCAGCTGCATCTCCGACTTAATTGGTTTGTTTTGTTGCTCTGCGAAGGTCGTTTCACGTTCTACTTCCTGATGGGGTCAGGGCAAAGCCAAGACGATAAACCCCGACGACCTCGTCCTCTTTCTGTACGCTCCGCCCCATCCTGGGGTCGCTCACCTCTGACGCCTCATTATGGGTGTCACAAAGACGCACCTGCACAGCGGCGACCATCATTCCGGAGACAGAGCTGCCGATGCTGCAGAAAACAGTCGTCGGCGGTGTCGGAATAGGACATGTGTTGCGTTGCTGTAGGCGTCACAGTCGACTGGCTCGGCAGACGGATCTCCCACCAATCATTCCTGACAGCCCGCCAGACTGCAGATGCGCGTGGAAAAAGAAATTCTATTAGGACGAATTTCGGTTACCGGCAGGCGGGTGTTCGCCGCGGCGCTAGCAGCGTCACGAGTCGGCAGGAGATGAAGCCGAGAACAACTTGTTGGTGCAGGTCGTTTCTACATTACTACAAAAAAGGCATCTCCCGATGTTTGCCGATCGGTTGAAGCGGCTCAACTGTCGTTGAACCTAGTTTGCCTGCAAGACAATGGCAGGATAGTCGTCTTAATTGGGGGTGAGACGTTGTATCCTACTTCCTGTTGCTGCTCCCGTAATCTGAACACCATCTTTAATTTATGACGCCTCTGTTTGCAAAGCATTATGGGATTTTTGGTTGACCACTACTCTTTCATCCCCAACAGGAGAACTTGTTGGGTAAGAACCTGGAGACGATTTTGGGGTCTCCCATTTGTCCCAAGACAACTTTCCAGTACCATTAGCCAAACTACCCTCTCTTCTTGAAAGAAACAGGAAGTGACGCCAACCACTTCCTCTTCCTGCCCCCCCCCCCCCATGCACAGCAATTTTTGCTCTACACCTTAAAAGTTCCGCCCTGCCTTAAAATCCACCTCAGCTGATTATTTTGCGGTGAGCGTTCTCCCGGGACGCGTTGGCAAACAGTGGCCCAGTTTGGTTGGAGGTAATTGACAAATGTGCATATCTCAGTAGGAGGACTCTCCGAGTGTTGAGGAATAGTTACCCATGTGTTTCTTTTCCTGGCAGTGCAGGTTACTGCCTGCGCGCCTGAAACCTCATTAAGCATCCGCTGTCATCCTCCATCTGTTAAACACTCAGCCGGCTGAGCTGAGAGGGAAGCAAGCTGTCTGCTAACTTCCTCCTTCACTCCTTATCCTCCTCTCCATCACTCTGGTACTAACTTTATAAGTCTGCGGTGTCCTCTTTGTTTTCCTAGCATCCTTCCACCTCATCCCCTCGGAATCCCTTTACATTCTGCATCGCCGGCCGCTTGTTTTGCTCCCTGGAATGGCTCTTTCGAGGGCAGCGGGACTGACAGTTTCTTCGCCATAAATACAGAAATAATGCAAAGAGATTCGCATTATGATTATGGCTTATTTAAGACTGTGCTCACTGTGCTTCCAGTGCCTGCCCCCGAGGTACATAATGAAAAGCAGACAATTCTTGCCCACAATGGGCATTTTAGAATTCAATTTTCTTTATCGAGGATAGCTCGGCGTTATTGTTTTCGCATCGGACTGAATGTTTTCCTGCTTTATCGTTCTCCCTCGTGGGCACCTGCGACAGGTTACCAGGCGCAGGGAAGAATTGGCTTCAAAGGAAGCACCATTAGGTAAGGACATCAAGTAAACAGCTCGTCTTCATCTCTTCCTCTTCCCCTCGCTGAATGCATCATTATCTGTTTCGGCCTTCTTCCTCCAGACAGCCAGACACGGATAGCGCCGGATTCCTCTCCTCGCCCGTCTCAACTGGGTGTAAATAGACGGGGGTCAGCGACTCGGGTCAGAGTTTCCCGACGAGAGTCGATCTCCAGAGGGGCCCCCGCCTCGGGGACTCGGGAGGGCTCTGTCAACCTTGGGCTTCTTCTTGGCTCCGCCAGGTGCCCCCCGTGCCCCTCCAAACTTTTTAATGAGGCAGTTAGCCGTGCAGCGGTGGCCTTTCAGCGACGCGGGATGACCGAACGCCGTGATGAGAGAGAATATTGATAAAGCTGTCGGGAGGGGAAGCACCGCTCGGCTTCAGCTGTCTGGGTCCGTCTGAGCGGATCGTCGTCCTCCCCGAAGACTGTTTCCTGTCAGTCGCCACCTAAACACGGATAAACAACAGCGTTCTGACACCGAAAAACCACTGCCAGGACTCCAGCTCCATTACATATTCATTTAGAAAAGGGAGGTGTGCCACAGGGGGAACAAACTGCAGAAACTAAATCGGAAAATTAAATTAGAAATTTAGAACCTTCGAAAATATACGGCGGACAAACAACAACATAAAATGTTTCCTGTCAGTCGCCATCTAAACACGGGTAAACAACTGCGTTCTGACACCAAAAAACCTCTACCAGGCTTCCAGCTCCATTACAGATTTGTTTATAAAGTAAGGTGTGCCACAGGGAGAATGAACACAAATTAAAACGTGAAATTAAATTTAGAATTAAACACCAGCAACAAACAACAACATAAAATGTGATCACATGACCTCCTGATGGAGGTAACGAGAATAACTCCGTTCTCCGTTTTGGGTAGTGAGCTCGCCCTCCCTGCCGTTTGAACCCTCGGAGAGGCCGGTGACGGCTCGCTGACACCTCCCTCTAGTCGGCTGTCACATGTTATTTTAACAGTCGTGCTTATACTTCGTATTAGCAGCGCTGGCGAGTAGGGGGGGAGGCAGGCGGTGGTTAATAATTCAGGGCTGAGCTGTCCATCGGCCCGGTGGGAACTATCAGATGTGAGAGCAGATGACGACGCCTGCCTGTTATTAAAGATGCTATCGAGACTGTAAGCGCCTAGCATGGCGGCTAAGGCTGCCGGCATGTATGTGTGCGCTCACGCAAACAGTTCCATGTGGAGCGGGATTACAAACGAAGCAGGTGAGAGGTATTAGAGATCACAGAGAGGAGGTGGATTTATCTGCTGCGTTAAGAACACTGATAGGAGATAGATAGGGGCTTTTGTGCTCGGTGGGTAAGGACACGAGGATCAGATCCAACCCCAGGCTCATGTCTTCAAAAGTCTGATGGAAATGAGGAGCCCTGCTTTGGACTTGACTCCCGGCGCCGCGTGCTATGCTGTCGGGGAACGTCCCGATGCGTCACGCAGAAAGAAAATGATGATTAAAGAGGCGACGACTGCGGCGTCAGGACGAGAGAAGACGCAAAGTTAAACACCAAAAAACTGACAAAGTTACTCAGGAGAATTGAACGAATGTGGGACGAGGGGAGGGTTAAAACCTACAACAGCTGCACTGTTTCACTGTGTGAACCTGGACTGTTTCACTGCGTGAACCTGGACTGTTTCACTGTGTGAACCTGGACTGTTTCACTGTGTGAACCTGGACTGTTTCAATGCGTGAACCTGGACTGTTTCACTGCGTGAACCTGGACTGTTTCACCGTGTGAACCTGGACTGTTTCACCGTGTGAACCTGGACTGTTTCACCGCGTGAACCTGGCCTATTTCACCTTGTGAACCCGGACTATTTCACTGTGTGAACATGGAGTTTTTGACTGTGGGACACAACCTACCTACCCTAAAGTATTACAGACGTTACAGAAGCGTAAACCGTCGCCTCTTACTTCCTGAATGACCATATACGTCTAAAAACCTCTGTTCCAGACGCCGTCGCTACGGTAACACCCCACCGTTAATCCAATCCTCTGGTTTGTGGCGACTGATCTCACGGAAACAGCGTGAGTTTGGGCGTGGGGGTGTGATCTCCTGCTCTGAGACTCTTAACGGATGCGTCGGTGCTCCGAGCCGTCGGACAAGTCAGTGCGATCCCGGGGTGAGGGGGATTAACGAAGAACGGGTGTTCCTACAGCAGCCCAATCTGAGATTACACATCTCCCCATTCCAGAAGTCATTTTCACTTCCAGCGCAGGATGCATAATGTATGGCAGCATTCATCAAGGGGGGGGGGGGGCAAAACTACAACCCCCTCCATTAATTTTCCTGCAGGGACGATCACGCATGCACCGTCACACGCGTGTTCATGTTTGTGTGGTTTCGCCGTCCCTCATCACTGTCCTCATTATCGCTGATCGATAGCACCTAGCGCTAAGCACGCTAACACACTCACACTCACGCACACACACTCACACACACCTCTGCAAGTATTATTTATTCAGTGCCTGAATAAAATCTGAATAGGAGAAATAAATAGTTGATTGGAGAAGATTCAGACGATCAGATCAATAATTGATTTGTCGGCGCAGGAAGAGATTTAAGCGAAGGAATCCGATTTCAGAATGTTGATCACAAAACTTTACATTTAAATTAATGGAAACATTAAAAAACATTTTTTTTAAAGATTCTTCATCGCGAGTTTTCCGCAGCTTTGACGGCAGGATGCTAACCCGTCTTGCGCTAACACTATGCTAACATGCTAAAGTCAGTCTCAGCAGCAAAGTTGTTGGTATTATGATAAAAGGTTCGATCGTCTATAAAGAACGGAACCAGAATCCTTCTGCTTTTATACAGGAAGTACATTTACATGTCTAATAAGCAACAAATAGATGCGTATTGATCCAAACTGATCGGATCAGAATCAGACAAGAGATGCTTCAAATAAGAAGCGAGTTTTCTTCTCGTCGGCCTTCAAAAACATCCCTGATTGAACAGCTAAGACAAATATTCTGGATGAATGAAATTCTCCAGACGAAGGATTGGGTTTTTACAGCGAGAGAAAAAGATCCTGGCTCCTTTGTTTTACGACTACCCATCATCCTTCTCCGGCGCCACGGGGAGCAGAAACCGGCGAGAGCCCACGGATAGTAAAAGATGTACGATGAAGAAAAATAGCTGGGCTGCGAGCCGGAATTGATCTGACATGGCGCCTTGGGGCCACGTTATGACAAGGTTTGCTGTAGCCGGGAGAGTTTTGATGGTGGAGCGGGGGATTTTTATCACGGCGCATGTAGAGCCATCATCCTGCTGGAGGGAGGGGTTACTACCCGCCGCCGGCGTCAGTAAATAAAGTTGTTTCCTCGCTAATGACCCCGAGAATCCTCGCTCAGAGGATAAAACTTTAATATTCTGCCACGCACGACCAGAAAACAGAAAGACGGATGCAGGAGGAAGACCTTCACATGCCAGGATGTGATAATGATGATTAGGCTGATGATGATGATTTTAACTCCGTGAAACAAGAGTTAAACTGGAGTTAAACCAATGTGGGGTTTTTTGTTCTCTAATAACAAGAAAGAAGAAAGAAAGTGATGGAGAAGAAGGAGAAGTTTCATTCTCAGGTTCCAGACACAATTACCAAACTGACTGTTTCAGATGCTAATTAGCATGTTGTTGTTGGATCTTGTTGTTAGCATGTTGGAAGTTCAGATGAAGTCTAAAGTAAGTAAAAATGCTTTAACCTGTGTAACCAGCTAATTAATGCATTACAGCTAAGCAGGTTCCAGGTTCACACAGTGAAACAGTCCAGGTTCACGCAGTGAAACAGTTCAGGTTCACACAGTAAAACTAACAAATACGATGCTATGAAGCTGTTGAAGCCCCGTCCCCTCTGATATTGTCCTCAGATCACTCAAACGCGAAAAGAAAGAAAAAGAAAAAACTCCACCACAGCTGTGACATCCACAGACCAAATGCACAAACGCTGCCTCGTCTAACTCTCGCGGTGAAGCAAGTAAATTTGGCGTTGTCATGGAGACGGCGGCATCTCCAGGGCCTCGACATCAGATGAGGCATTAGAGGTCCGTCTCAAACGTCAACTTTGCTCGGAGGTTCCGTTGCTTCGTGAAGACTCTTAGACCCAATCAAAGCCGAGAGAGAGCCCGCCTCAGGCCGTCCCAGCTGTGTGACACACTCCACACAACAACCGCATCCACAACACATCCCGTCGCCACGGCAACCGGCTGCCAGAGGAATGTTTGTCATGCCAAGCAGCGAGAAGACCAAAAAAAATTAATGGATGTAAACAAGATTCGTACGCGAGAAACAGAAAAACACCCCTGACATTTAGCTTCATTCTTACCGAGGAGGATAAAAACGGAGAGGGGCATTAATATTCCGCGTTTGGAGGAATCCAGCGGGGAACGACATGAACGGAAGACGACGGGGAGGAAGGATCCGATCACACCCGGGTTTCCTCCTCCACTCATTTCGAAAGTCTTCCCGTTGTTTTCTGGCAACGGACACAACAATTAAAAAGTCCTTCAAAACACAATCATTGGAGGTTCTAGTTTATGTCCCAGCAGTGAGACGTTAGCATCCGTCATTAACTCAGCTCGCTCTAGCATTCTAAAGCTACGCTCCAACTCCAGGTCAAGGCCTTCACTTCATCTCTGTCCGGAATCAAAGATGTAATAAAAGCCAGTAAAACTCGCTTCTCCACAGAAAATCCATTCTTAAAAAAACGAACCCTGTGATCAGCTACCGAAAAGAAACCCAAGACCCCAGCATGCTAACTCCATCAGGGGTCAAGGGTCAATCCTCGTGTTGCATCAGGAATGTAATCTCTTTTTTTTTTAAGAGATGCTTTGTTCAAGAAAAACACGACGATGAATTCATGTCGACCCAAAACCTGAGGCGTTTGATGGAGTCTTGGTTTAATAGAAGCAAATATTTGAAGTGTGTTTGAACAGAAGAGGACAAACATTCGACCAGAAAGCCAACAAGGAGGCCGCTGACAAGCATGTCAAACTCCCATCTGAGCCTTGGTTGATCTCACAAGACTTAAGATGAGGGAGAAGAGGGTCGAGAGAGACGAAGAATATTCAAACCACGTTTACGTATTTCAAGACACAATGGAGAAATTTCAGAGGTTTATGATTCACTTAATAACAGCTAAACCAGAACAACCAGCTAGTGTTTACACAAGCTAGCCACTGGCTAACTATTGGCTGAGTGTTCCGTCTGGTCTGATCTGGTTTAGTTTCTGTGTTTAACCTCCTGCGTGTCAAAACAACAGCTGAGCCTCAGCCTTCAGCTGCTAAACCAAATGTCATAACCTTTAGCAACGACGAGCGGAAAAAAACAAGAAAATAATGAAGTGAAATAAATTCAATTTTCCGTTTGCTGATCGACTTTTATCAGCTGCACTGACGTCAGACGCTAATGATGTGTTCCTCCTCGTCTCAAAGACAGTTCCTGGGTGCCGGCCACGACTGTTTAACTGTGTGAACCTGGATTGTTTCACTGCGTGAAACTGAAACTGGACTATTTCACTGTGTGAACCTGGACTTTGAGAGACACTTCTAGAGTCTGTGTACATTCTTTGCGTTCCTGAAGTTCTGTCTTGATATCTTTAAAATAATGTTTATATATTTTGAACTACTTTTACCGTTACCGTGGCGATGGCACCTGACACGTAGCCTCTAGATCTTCCTCCACCCTCGCCTGGACCCCCTCGGGCTCGGCCGTGTAGCTGTTCCATCCTCCAGAAAGCAAACAACAACATTTCTTCGGTCGGCCGACGGAACAACCCCAGGAGCTGTTTGGAGCTCGATATTTTGCCCAAGGACACGTCATGGAGGGACGGGGTGAACCGGAGTTCAGAGCACAGAAAGGGAGTATAGCCCCGCCTTTATCAGGCCAAACACCCATCCATATGTAGAGGTCGCCATGGTGACACGTAAGGACAACAAGGTGGAGAGTTTAGCACGTAAACACAACTTTAAGCAGGACTTCTACGATTTGAAAGGTTGGTTTAAAAAATTTGTCCGGACCCAGAAGAAAACCTCCGTCTGTCCAGGAGTCACATGATAAGGGCCGTCCAATCAGGAGGCCGATAGGTCACGGTGACATCATCAGGAACCTCAAGACCTCTTTCAATCTGTGAAGAAAAAACTTTTAAAGCGATTAAAGTTTCTTCAAGTAAATGAGGGAGACGTTTGAACCGCTGTGGAATCATAATTATAATTAATTATAATCATAACGTTCAGTCTAACTCTCTCATGGCGCCGTCACCAGGTTCAGACCTTCCTTTTATTTCATGCCAGTCTAATTAGGAGGCGCGACCCGACCCGGTAAATATCCCGTCCCAAGACGATGATGATGATGATGATGTAGCCAATGACCTGTGGCGCCGCTGACAGGAAGCAGCCTTTTTAGCGAGGAAGTCATCCCAGCCTCCTGACCTCCTCTCTAATGACAGCGACACGGCGACCTCACATGGCGGCGCCGCCCGGCTCATCGACATGCATCCGGAGCGATCCGGTGACACAGGGTCAGGGAGAACATGGGAAGCTGCCAACGCTCCAGCTGCTGGCCCAGAAGCACCGGGACGGGCAGCAGAACCGGCGTCAGAACCGTCTGAGCGGCAACATCTGGCCCCGGGGACGGGGCGATAATTAGGAACCAGCGGTACACAAATAATAACCGAGACGCACATGTCAGCAAACGGACCCCGCGGAGCAGCAGAAGTCAAGAGACCAAAGTCACAAAGACCTTCTGTTCAAATCATCGCCAGACATTTGAAACAAACATCATCCTAGAAAGTTAAAGCAACAGAATGCACAAACCTGAGGGCGGAGCCTTCCCACCAAACCCACCTCCTCCATCCATAAGCACCCCTTAATTCCCCCTGTAAAACTGACCAATCAGGTGAGCCGGACTCACACTGCAAATCCACAAGGAGCAACGGGAATCATTACAGCTGAAACAGGTAAGTAAATAGGCAGGAAAACAGGACGGTAAACAGGCATGTAAATATGCAGATAAATAAAAGCAGCTAAACTGGAAAGTTAAGTAGGTAAACAAGTAAACAAGCAGGTAAACAGGAAGATTAAGAAGCAGGTAAACAAAGGTAAACAAGCAGGCAACCAATTAGATAAACAAACAAGTTAACAGGAAGGTAAACAAGCAGGTAAATAAGAAGTTAACAAGCAGATAACCAAGAAGGCAAGCAAGGAGCTCAACAGGAAGGTTAAGAAGCAGGTAAACAAGGGTAAACAAGCAGTTAAACAAGTAGGTAAACAAGCAGGACACCAGGAAGGTAAACAAGCATGTGAAAAGGAAGGTAACCAAGCAGGTAAGAGGAAGCCTTGTCGTTGGTTTCAGAGACGCGGACGTCTGATTGGATGGGAGCCGATGACGGAACAACAAACAAACAAGTTTTGTTACAGAAGAAGGTAAAACTTCTGTTTTTGTTTGGCAGAAACGATTCGCGGTCACTGGATGAAACGTCCATCATCACACGTTCTCGTACGGTTCTGCTATCTTTGGACTTTTGGTCCCGGTCCGTCCTCTTTGTGGATCGTTTCATCTTCCACTGTCAACCAACTTTACCCCAAGGCGGCGGCACAGCAGCGATAATTATTTCCCAGAGTTCATTGGTGATGGCAGATTGTTGGAGGGCGTTTTTTTCTGCTGTCATCTCTCGGTTCACTCGACTGAATGTCGCCAAAGATCTGAATGGAAGTCAGTCTCCATCTTTGTCCTGTCAAACTGGACCGCTCAGCGGCTCCGGCGCCGCTCCGGCGCCATTGTGATCCAAATAATGGCTGAACGAACAAACGCTGCTCTTTAATTTATTATCACAAATCCCGTGTTTATCATCAGCTTATCACAGCGGCGCACGCAGCAACGGCTCGCCGTCGGAAACAACGAATCCCGCTAATAGAGCCGTCGTGCTATTTTCACCACCAACAAGGGTCAGTGGGGGGACGGGGACCATTCGCCGTCCAAACAAACAACACGTGTGTCGCAGCTCATGCCGACCGGGTTTACAAGTGTAAACACGTGTGTGTGGATCCAAACCCGCTGACGTGACCGGAACCACAATCACAGAGACTTTGTTCTGTCGACAACAAAGTTTGGAGGCGCGGCGCAAAGTCACGGCGGCAAAGACGTGGAAAAACGCTCATGAATGGGGCTTCAAAGGGAAATAATTCAAATGGTGTTTTGTTTTCCAGCGTCTCCCAGATGCTCGTGTTTTTCTGGGTGGATATCAAAGAATCCTCTTTATTCCGCCACTTGAAAAGAAACGATCGCGTCCCGAAGACACGAATGCGTCAACGCGTAAACGTACGGAGATATCAATGAATCACTTCCTGAAGGATTGTCCGTGTAAAAAAAAAAAAAAGGGGGGGGGGGGTGGTTGTCACATGATCAAAGCATGCCACTGCTTGACAGCTGCCAGTTAATGAATTGCACCGCTGGTTGTAAAGAGATATGGAATGCGGCCGATAAACAGGGATGCAATCCACACATTTCAGATTCTGTGAGACGCCGAGTGCTCGGATCGCCGCCGCTACGCTCTCGTAATGAAGGGGGATTAGTTTGCATTACACAGGGCTGTGACGGGAGAATTAGCATACTGTTGGTATTCTGAGACACACATGGTCGTCTGTTTTTACCCGCAGAAACACAAAAACACAATTTGGATGAAAAGTGTAAAAGGTTTTATGTCAAGGAATCGCTGCCCCCCCACTCTCACGAAGGAAACAGTCAATTAGAGACGATGTGCGGAGGTGACAGCCGCCGCTTTCACTTCAACACCGACGGCCTTGTTTAAACGATCAGGGTCCAGAGTCCAGGTGGAGTTCATCCAGAGGGGCGGCGAGTAACGTTCCTGAGATAAACGGTACTTAATCTCAGAGAGAAGTAAAAAAACAGGACAGAAATATGTTCCAGCTGCTCTCTGGTGGAATCACAGGCACAAGCATGGAGGCAACCAATCAGAGGACGTCTGCATCCCCTTAGAGACAGGTGTGTGTCACCGGGACCACCTGACAGACCCCTTGTCTTCATGTGATACTTACCTATAATGCTCAGCAGGAGGTACCAAATATTCCAGGTTCACGCAGTGAAACGGTCCGGGTTCACACAGTGAAGCAGTCCAGGTTCACACAGTGAAGCAGTCCAGGTTCACACGGTGAAACAGTCCAGTTTCACACAGTGAAAGAGTCAAGGTTCACGCAGGGAAAGAGTCCAGGTTCACACATTGAAACAGTCCAGGTTCGCGCAATGAAATATTCAAGGTTCGCGCAGTGAAACAGTCCAGGTTCACGCAGTGAAACATTCAAGGTTCACGCAGTGAAACCGTCCAGGTTCATACAGTGAAACAGTTCAGGTTCATAGGTAACCAGGTTAAAAGCTTTACTTGTATAAAACAATTATTAGATTAAAAATCCTGCAGCAAATCAAAACATGTGCCAGAACTGTAAAGAACTGTCCTAAAACGCCCCCCCCTTCCCCGCCCCGTCGGTGACTCAGCCTCCCCACCGTCAGACGGTTTTTACGACTTCACGACGAGCTCCAGCAGGAGTGCAGGTGGCAGGTCGTTTCCCTTCAGCAGCCACATTAAAACAGAGTTTGGGGCCCTCTGGTGATCCGCGTTATGACCCTCAACTCCGCCCATAAAATCCTTAATTACACGCCGAGGTCGTCTTTTAATTAATGCCGCACACCCGGGCCTCAGAAGGACAGCAGGTCCAATATTAAAGCTCCGCCTCCACCACGGCGGTGGTCTCTGCATTGTCTTCAAGGACCCGTTCCTTCTTCGTCCAGCTTCTTTTATAAAACACGCCGGCCTTTAATGATTCACTCGTCTCCATGACAACCACACCAATGACACCTCAACTCAAGTTAGTTGGGAATCTGTCAGGTAGTTGAAGCAGGTATGACAAAAATATCCAAGTCTCGATCTAGAAGTCCAAACCGGTTGTGTAAAGTCGTGTTAAATAAAGTTTAATATAATCCCTTTCCCGCCTTCCAAGAACCACCAGATTGTAGTTTTTGACCACCAAACAGGAGGGGGGATCGTTCGGTAGGTTCTGGCAGTGATCCGGATCATCGTCTGGATCCAGAGGGACGTTAAAGAACTCTTTAAACGCAGCGTCGTCATTAAAATGCGAGGACGAGACAAGGACAAACAACTAACGGTCCTCATCACCTCATACACGAGACCGCGTCTCATCTAAAGGTGCAATCAGGTAAATATATGCAAACATGACGACTGAGAAGCCTTAATGCTTCTGATTTTATTCACATTTCAAGGTTATTCACTGAACAGATAACGGCTGAGGAAGAAGACCTGAAGCTGAATATCACATTAACACCTCAGTGGATATTACCGCTTCTCATTTAAAGGTGCAGCAGAAAAAAAAATGAACGAGAACGTGCTGATTGCTTCCTTTTCTTTAAGGCGATGAAGGCTTTTCTCTCTGACTGACTGATGCAGAAGGAAATAACACCCGAATCTGAATTTTAATCGCGTTAAAATCGAGATGAAAGGTAAAAAAAACCAAACTGCTTTTTTAGACCCTTTAAATCAACAACTTCCATAAACAACCCATGTCCTTGCATTCGAGACGCAAGTCTGATCCTTTTTTTCTCGTGAAACTAAATATGTTGAATAAAGTCAGCTGGAACCGACTTCCTGACATCCACGCTGATCGATTTTTGTCTGTTAGCAGCAGAAGCTAGCGCTAGGAGTAAAGGTCCCCATGAGCAAAGCGTCTGACTGTACTTAAACACTTTCCAAACTTTATTGAGCGGTTTTCAACGGATCAGGTAGTAAAAGAACAAACGTGTCTCTTGTGTCAGCTTTAAGTGATTCACGTCATCACAATAACACCACTGGTGGCGTTGTTGTGCCTCCACCGCCGCTGTGCAGGAGTGGAAATAGAAATAGACGAGACGAAACGAGGGAGAGACCCCGGACGGACTCGGCGGGTGTCTTCACGCTGGCGCCGCGGGGGCGCTCCGTCACAGATGGGAACGTTTCAAGACGTGACAAAGAAACTGGAAAATGGAATCACAATGAGGCGTGCAGATGGAAATGAGACGTCCGTCATCGGATCCCGTCGAAGTCGAAAGCGGGGAGTTGACTGTTTGGGTTGAGCGGCACCACCCCTGGAAGGATAGTCCAATCAGAACGAGGCATGGAGCTGAATGAGTCGTTGGCGTTGACAGAAAGGGGCTCGTTCTCCGGTGTGACGAACCACCGACTGAGCCGGAGACGGTTCACAGGCTCTCCGGGTTCTGACACCGTCGGACTCAATGACCCCGGGTCTTTCTGCTCGGATGGATCTTTCCGCCGCTGACAGTTGACAAAGATGCAGCGCCAACAACTTGCTCACTGTCTAGTTGATAAGAGGAAGCCGCGGAGCGAAGCCACCGCTTCCAGGAGCACGGGACAGGAAGTTAAACAAGCACACCTAGAACGGCCCGGGTCCTCACCCCACCTCAGAGGAGTTGTAACATTCTGGACTACCAGAACAGAAACTGATGTTGTCATCAGGTCATTTTTTTCCAGTCACTGCAGACTTTAAGGTAGAAGTCTTCAAAGGGATCTTTTCAAGACATTCTGGATCCAGATTAAGATCCTGATCACCAATACATCCTGATGGACCGGTCCTTGGATATTTCATCTGGATTGGGAACAACCTGGAGACTGAGGACACCCACAGTCCAGTTCCATCCAGGTCAACCAGTCTTGGCCTCCCTAGTGCTTCTAAATATGGTATATCCAGGACTTTCCTGGGTAGGCAATCTCTAGAAGCACTAGGGATAGTCTATCCAGGACTACCCTGGATAGACTATCCCTAGTGCTACTACAGATAGTCTATCCTCAACTAGCCTGCTGCTCTGGACCTGGTTCCCCCAGACCACATCAGACCACAAGACAGTGATTGAGAAGTGAGTCCGTCTAATAGTCTTTAAACGCTCCTTCAGACTTATTTATATCCCAGTCCAGCTCATTAAAAAGCCTAATTATCTGCAGCGCCGTGTTCGGGGGCTTCTCACATTGTGGAGTCTATGTTGAGCTCCCCCAGCCAGCGGCTTCATTATGACGACTAGAATAACCAACATCTAATTTGGGACTCCATTACAATGGCTGGTGATGTTGGGGGGCCCATTAGGAAACATATTTATTCAAGGTGTTGGTGGCAGACTAATAAAATGTGCAGCATGTGTCCCAGGAATTCAGTCGTTTGCCTCCATATCAGGTTCATTTTTAATCATATTATTATAATCATCTGTTTAATGAAAACCTACATCCGGTGGGACCCTCCTATTTCCAATATTTGCAGCCAACTGTTTGAAATTCCACTGCTCCAGATACTCTACCTATAACAATGTACGGGACGTCTTTCTGGTAGACGACCACCAGTAAGGAAACAGTTTTGCCAGAAATGTTTCTTCCAGCAGTTGAAAAGACGGGACTGATGCTAACGGCGGCTAACTTACGCTCTGAAGGAGCAGGTCGTGTATGTGCACATTGCTTTTAATTAAAATACACAACATGCGCTGAGAGTGAATGGGCCATGTAACGCCGCGATTGATTTGATACCAGCGTGACGGGACTTTGATCAAAGATGCAGCATCAATTAGTAAAGTTGGAGAAACATAATCACAGTCAAAGGAAGCCGAATCACACGGGAGGAAAACCGTCGCCGAGCGAATGCTGATGTCACCCTGCCTTCAGCAGGCGCCCAGCAGGGGGCGCTGGACTGGTGGTGTTGCACCAACCACAGCAGGTTGAACCGGTAAACTCGACCCGCCCCCCACTGTTAACAAAGTTTGGTGGAATTAGGCTTCATAATTTAAGCGTAGTTGGAAAAGTGGCCCCATGTGACGTCTATCGTTGGAAAATAGTCACAAGAAAATGTTAACCAGTATGAAGAAGCCAATAATGTAATAACAGCTGATAGTGTATTAAATTTTAGAAATGTCATAGTCTGGTAAAGTAATAACTGACCAATGACGTAATAAAAGTTCTGAACCAATAACGTAATACATTTTGGCTAATGTAAAAATTAGGGGTTAGGGGTTAAGGTTAGGATAAAGGTTAGAAATTAGGATTAGGATTAGGGTAAAGGGTTAGGATTAGGGCTAGGATTTTTGGATAATAACGTAATAATTAGGGGTTAGGATTATTAATAAATTATGTTAAAGTGAAGTTATTATCGGTTCAGGATTTTTATTCTATTATTGTTCTATTTCATTTCAAAAACAGGCAATTTCATTACTAATGGCTTTAACACGTAACAAAATAACAAAACAAAATAACAAAAGTCCCATTGAAAGTTGTGAAATTTCACAAATGACGGTCATTTTTTTTGTAATTATAAAAAAATCATTTAATAATAAAATTTTCGAGTAATTTTGCTGATTATCATCTGATAGGTCAGAACTTAGAACGTCAAAGTGTGTCTCTGTAGGTTCCTCAGTAGAGAAATCATGAAACTAAACAAGACATGTTTTCCTGGTATAATATTTGAATATTGTTGGAGAGAAAAATTATGGGAAATTTATTCCGACTAACGCTTGTAATTGTTGCTCGTTTGTCTTGTGCCTCTACGGGGGGGTTGGATAACATTCTAGTTGTGGCTCCAGAAAATATCTGGACCGGTACCCAGTAGCGTGTTAGCTGTGAGCTAACTCAGCTTTGACTCGTGGACAGGCGACCCTGGGAGCTCAGCGCCGCTGGAGAGATGAGCTCTCTTGTAAATGTCACATTTTCCATATGAGCAAGCCAGAAAATGTTTACTGTCTGTGCTGCACAAAGCAGAGGACATGAAAAGCAGGGAGGCGACGGGAGGTGACGGGAGGCGATGGGAGGCAGCGGGAGGAGACAGGTGGACCCATCCAACCAGCGCCACTGGGAATAAAAGCTTCCAGCAGCGTGACTGCTTTCCATGACAATAAAGATGCTTATTTATTTATTTTTTGTCTCCTGGCGAGGAATCCTCAACACCGTTTCTCAATTATGCTGAAAATGTGAAAAACAAGAAATAAATAATGTAATGGTGTAAACAGGCAGAGTCGCCAAGCTCATCACGAATGGAGCGTTTAACGCTCCTCCGCCGGCCAGGAGTTAAATCACAGATGATGGAGCGACGCTCCGGTCCGGAGAAACCAGCGGCAAAACGGGAGACATTGTAGGGAGGACGGCGCTGCTGCAGAGTGTTTCACTGTGTGGACCTGGACTGTTTCACTGTACGAACCTGGACTGTTTCACCATGTGAACCAGGACTGTTAGTATTCCAACCATCACATCAGAACCCATCATCTCCTCTGCTCTGAGTTGTTTCCAGAACACCGTATTGTTTGTTTGTCTTCAGCCGGTGCCGACCTGTTATCTAACGTCCCGTCGGCTTCAGATATTTGAAAATTTTCACCTGCTGGATGTTTCAGATTTTGCTGCTACCTTTAATTTCCTCTGACCATCTGATTCCGCTGCCAGCGCATCATTTACACTTTGTCATACCTTTTATTTGATCCGAAAAAGAAAAAAAAAAGTTCATGACAATGACAAACCTGCAGGAGTTATCGTTGTTCTGAGATGTACGGGGACCCAGAAGGGCCAAAGTCGGGGGGAGATCTGCACACCCGGGCCACACCCGGGTCAGATTAACACCTCGAAAGAACCTGGACTGTTTCACTGTATGAACCTGGACTGTGTCAGTACATGACCCTGGACTGTTTTACAATGTGATCCTGGACTGTTTCACTGTGTGAACCTGGACTGAGCAATGTGACGCTTTTTCACACTATCATCACATGACCAGCTTTGGAAAAACTACATATGAAGTTTAGCAAGCTATGCTACTCAAGCTTAGCTAGACTAGGCTAAGCTAGGAAGCTCAGCGTGGTCGGAGCGACAGCAGCGCACCAGTTGCGTTTTGGTTCAGTGGTTTTGGTTCAGAACCACTGAGGTCACATGACCAGGAATCAGGCGCCACCGTGTGTGTGCGTTCCGTGACTCTAACAGCCCGTCCCGTTGCACGCTGTCACGCTGACGGCCGTCTTGTTTATCCACGGGCGCGGAGCGTGACGGAGCCGTAATCAAGTCAAACCAAACCCGACCAGAACAGGGTCAACTGAGCCTCCTGACGGATGTGACTGGAATCCACACGGGTCCCTTAAGCCGCTGCGCCGGATCCATTATCTTTACATGCTATGCTGCTACATTAACTTGACACATCCTCCGAGCTTCTTCGCCACACATCCGGCTGATGAGGGCCTGTGGGGGCCTGTGGGGGCCGTGTTGTCTTTCCGCCGCCGCTCATCCGATCAGTGAAGGGGCCATTGCCTCGCCGCTTCCATCTTCCTGTTCGGCGGCAGTCAAAACATTAGTCTAATTCAGCCGCCGCCGGCTCCGCCCGAGCCCGGAGGAGTCGAATAATCAGCCACTGATATTAATCAAACCAGTGAGGGGGGGTGGAGGGGGGGTATGCAAGGGGGGGTGGGGTCAGAGTGGATTTCTTTTTGGAGAATTTGAATTCACAAGTACCACAGACACAGTTAGCGCTCGTAAATTAATTATTGCTGTTTCCACACTCGGGGCCCCTGGTGGGGGGGCCTCTGAATCATCTGCCAACCAGCGCTGTCATGAGGAGAGGAGTGATGGAGGGGGGGCGAGGAAAAAAAACACAGAGCTCAGTCACGTCAAAATGAAAACGCCGAGAGACACACACACACACACACGCACACACACACACACACACACACACACACACACACACACACGGTAACGAGCCTCAACACAACACACAGAAAAATAAGTGTTTCATGGCGGGACAAAGAGCCTCATTTCGCTGCATAATAAGTGTAGGCAGGCTTAATAAGCTAGCTTCATTTAATATAATTAAGAGTAATGATGCTTTTTGACATGAATATGGTTTTGCACGCAATTTGCAAACAGCAATCTGTCAATGCCACGGCGAGGTCGCCGCGCGTTCGTCTGAAAGGACCTCGGCAAATGGAGGCACTTGTGAAGCTCCGCCGAGACGCCGGCGTCTGAAAAAACGTCCCCGCAGACGAGATTGTGAACCGATAGAGTTCAGTTCGCCTTCACAGTCAACGTCGATGTGTCTGCAGATAGGCTACGCTAGGATGAAGTGTCTGCAGCTATGCTACGCTACGGTGCATGCATTCATAGCTGTGCTATCCTATGATCATTGCACCTGCAGCTATGCTAGGCTACGTTGCATGCATCTGCGCACTTTTTATGCAGATGATGAATGCATCTACAGCTATGCTAAGCTATGATGAATGGACTGCAGCTACGCTATGCTACATTGGGTGCATTTGCAGCTATGCTATGCCATGATGAAGGCGTCTGCAGCTATGCTACGCTAACGAGGATGTAGTGTATCTGCTGATGTCAGAGGGCGGGGTCATGGAGCCTAGCCCTGGTGCCTCCTGCAAACCAACTAAATCATTAGCTGTCAGGTGTAGGTGCAGAGAGCTAGCATGTGGCTAGTTAGCATAAGCCTTCTGGAGTGAAAGGGGATGGCGAGCAGGATCTCCCAAGGACTGGGCGGAGTCAGGCACAGAAGGGAAAACAGGAAGAGACGGGTAACAGGAGGAAACACTTCCTGTCTGACAACACGACCTCCGTAGGTTGTTTGCACAGGTGTGTGTGTGTGTGTTTGTGTGTGATGTCACAAGGTGGAGCTTAGGCTCTGCCTCCTCAAACTAGCTGAAATGCCACAACAAAGACAGGTTGGTCGGAGCGCCGCCAAAATCAGGAAGCGATTGATTATTGATTAGAAGAAGAACAAGAGGATGAATAAAAAAACATTGAAATCAGGAAAGACGAGAGGCTGATGATGAAGCTGATGATGATGATGATGAAGCTGAGGATGATGATGATGAAGCTGATGATGATGATGATGATGAAGCTGATGATAATGATGATGATGATGATTGATCCTTCATAAACAGATCCAGTGAAGTTTAAACACGTAAAACAAGCTGCTGAGATTCAAAAAGTCACCTCCAAAGGTGTGTGTGTGTGTGTGTGTGTGTGTGTGTGTGTGTGTGTGTGTGTGTGTGTGTGTGTGTGTGTGTGTGTGTGTGTGTGTGTGTGTCCCTCGTGGCCGGCCCCTGGCCTTTGTGTTTCCTGCTGTCTAAACTGAAGTGGGCTGTGACGGCTCAGCGGGGGCCCAGCGGGGGTCGCTCCCAATCGGCCAACAAACAAAGCCCCCAGGACAGGAACGAGTGTAAACACCACCGAAGAAGAAGGAAGGGGGAGGGGTTGGGGGGGTCAGAGCTCATCGCCTCCCGCGGAGCAGAGACGCATCTGACCTGCTTCTGTTTGTGACACGGAAACACCAGTGATCCGTGCACAGCCGGCCGTATGGTGTGTGTGTGTGTGTGTGTGTGTGTGTGTGTGTGTGTGTGTGTGTGTTTGTTTGTGTGTGAGTGTGTGTGTATCCTTAGGACAGCTGTGGAGGATGAGAGAACAATGGAGGCCAAAAGAGTCTTTGAAAATAAAATACCAAAATACCTGTGTCCTAACATGTTATATATATGACATAAAATATACACGTGTGTGTGTGTGTGTGTGTGTGTGTGTGTGTGTGTGTGTGTGTGTGTGTGTGTGTGTGTGTGTGTGCGCATGTATGAAGAGGTTCTGACTTTAGAACACCACAGAAGAAGAACAGACCTTTTGACCTCAGCTCTGGAGGCTGTTTTGATTAAAAGATCTGGATAACCAATGAGGTGGCTGGATGACCAATCAGCTGACTGGTTAACCAATCAGATGACTGATTTTTCCCTCCACACTAGCTGCTAATTGCTAAAGGGATCATGAACACGATTGGCTGAGTGAGGCTCTGGGGGAGGAGCTACCTTCTCTCTCTGGTGTACTGGTGTTGTTGGGATCAGCTGACTGGTGAGACTGGAGCCCAGAACTGGCTTCTGATTGGCTCTACATCCCAGGTGATGTAGAGATGGATCTCGCCATGGAGCTGCGGGGGGTTACGACCCCTGTGGCTCCTGACCCGTAGGGCGTCGACCCGCCGTTTCAGATCTGATCTGATCTCGTTAAACCTACTCGGATCGTGACAGGAAGTCGAGAACCAGAAGGTTCCGCTTTCTTCCTGTGGAATTAGGAGTTGTCATCGACAAACCTGATTAAATCAGAAGAACATATGGCCGCGGAACGAAGGTGGAGAACCGGGGGAGGAGGAACTCTCAAGAAGTGATTATGATTCCGCAGAAGAGAATAAGAACAAATACGAGATGGAAATCATGCAAATGAGGATTTGGAAAAAGTAAAGTTCTTTTTTTGCTTTTTTTTTTCCAAACGCGCCAAGGGAAGCGAGGTGAGCACAAGACCTTCCTGTCCCCGTAGGCGACGCCCACACATATTTAAAGGTAAAGTAAACATCTGTTGGCGTATGAAAACACGATGATTAACCAAACAACCTGGAACCAAACAATCATGCGCAGTGACACGCGTGACCTTCGGCAGCCATTACAATGGTTGCGGACGTGTGTTTTTCTCCGGTAAACAGACGCCTTTATATCCGCGGCGGGCCACTCCTGCGAAGATGGGATCTGTTGCCAGGCAACAACGGGATGCTTTAAGGAGGAGAGGCGGCCGATGTTCACGTCAAGTCGAGGGAAACAATGAGACGGATATCGACTCCGGTGGACGGATTGCGCTGCAGGTGTTAGTCGGGGGTCGCAGTGGCGGCGGTGATGGGTTTGTCAGGAAGTAAATGTAGTCCGTTAAAAACTACAACGACCTTTAACCCCTTTAACTTGACTGATGATTCTACACAATGAAGCGTCTAAACATCATTTTATGTGGCCCACGACAGCATAAAAGGTCAGTGTCTATAAATGAATAGGTCAAAAGTGTAGTTTGAACAAAAACTACATTTCCCACAATGTAGTAATTAAGCTCATTTTAACTCTGACAGAACCATTTTTGAACAAAGATGTGTCCTAACTTGTGTCTGATGTTTTTTTTCTTTATTCATTGATAGTTTGATCCTTGATTGACGGAGTTCTGTGGGTTTAATAACCTGACAAATTAAAAGGATTTATGTTAGAACAGAGAAACAATCAAACAGGATTTTTCTGCTTAACTGTAATGTTTGGAACTAGAATAAGTCATAAATTCAGAGTTATTTAACATTAAAAAGTCCCCTTTGAGGACAGCCATGATGCTGATGTGTCCCTGGGCGAAAATGAGTTTGACACCCCTGCTCTAGAGGTAAAGGTCAAAGGTCGTCGAGACTTCTGCTGAAGTTATATTCACTGGAATCAAAAGAGTTGATTTGTCTGAGCGTCTTTTCTTGCGGGTGGAGATGATGTTGGGTATCCTTGACGGCGGCAGGAAGCGCTCGCTGCCACCGCGGCAACGCTTTCAGTGCGTGAACTGTGGGTCTTTGGTTGTGTTCACTAGCTAACTCATTCAACCATCAAGGTTATGGCGCTAAAACAAACAATTTGCGAGGCTGAGACGACAATCCGCCGGTGGAGGAGACGACGGCCTTCAAGTCGCCAAACCGAGCTGGGATTTGAGACCGAACTTTTTCTCCAAACAGGCGCCAATTATTCCACATCTGTGTTTTCTTTTCAAAAAGTGTTGAGCTGCTGTCAATAAAACGGAACATAAGAAGCAGCTCAAAGGGAATGAGGGGGTGTGGATAATACCCCCCCCCCCCTCTTTCTTTCACTGTTCAGCTTAACATCACTCAGACTGGAGGAACAGAGGAGATCAGAATTCTTATTAAAGCTGCATTTGTAGGAAGAAACGGGAATAAAAGACACAACAGATCATTTCTCACGCGGCTGTTTGATCGCGCGTCACGCGTGACCGTTTCATGTCAATCAGTTCTGCTTGTGCTGATGGGAAACACAGATGCATCATGGTCCGTCAGTGCTCAGAGACGTCACTGCTTGTGGGTCTGCAACAGAATCTCGTAGCGTTCAAGGTTAGCGAGGAAGCTACAGCGTTAGCACTGAGCTAGTGATGCACCCTCACGGACATGTCACGTCACTCTAGCGGCGCCTTAGGATTTATCAGGAAGACGCCTGCTTGACTACAGGATGTTTCACTGCGTGAATCTGGACTGTTTCACTGTATGAACCTGGACTGTTTCACTGTATGAACCTGGACTGTTTCACCCTGTAAACCTGGACTGTTTCATTGCATGAACCTGGAATATTTCACTGTATGAACCTGGACTGTTTCATTGCGTGAACCTAGAACCTTTTACTGTGTGAACTTGGACTCTTTCATTAACATCAGATGTTGTTGGCATGTCAGGGACTTAAATCATTAATGAAGTTTAGCTGCCATGCATTGTGGGTAAATGTCTTACTCTTGTGGTTTCTGCCGCTGTGGGGTCGCTGCAGGTCATCGATATTAATGATGGATTATTAAACGGTATAATTCAGGAAGTGATCGCTTTCTTGCTTCTTGTTTTAGTGGTCGACAAATGGACTGATTTTTGCCGCGTTCCACTTCCTGTGACCAACGCACCAACGCCACAGAATGAATTCAGCTGTGCTAATGGCTAAACTGCTCATGCTAAACTGGGTTCATACGTCCGTTGGGTCAAACCGGTCGTCTCAGCAGGCTCCCGTATGAGAGCTGAAGAGCTGTCAGATGTCGACGGGAAGTAGGATGACTCACAAACCCAAAGTCATTGTGACCCTTCCATCCATTTTAAATCCTTTTTCTACTTAGTTTTTAAGGTGATGCTGTTCCTGCTGCTCCGTCTGCTCTAACGGAAATGATGATGACGAAGGTGAAACAGTCAACGGCTCGTCTGAGACGTTTCTGCTCTGATTTAGCCGTTAGAGAACGAAACAACGACCCCTCAACCCAAAGACTCCACGCCAACATCATGCTAACAGGAAAACCATTCAAATCCGTGCTGGAGCTAGCAATGCTAATCTGAAAGCTATGTTCACTTCCTGTTGAAGGAGGAGCAACAGAACTCCAATGGGAACAGAGTCTGGATTCATTTGGTTGTTCTAAACCTCATCTTCATCTAGACTCCTAACAAACAACACCTTCCAAACCGATGCAGGTACGAGAACCCGGGCGTTACCATGGCGACACCGAGTCATCGGGTCGCGTCTCACCTGATGGCGACAAAAGATACGACCCGGCACCACAGGCTTCCTGTTGACCAGGGCGAAAGACAGCTCCGTCTGCAGGAACACTGCCGACGCCTTGACGAGATGCTGCCCGAAGCGCAGGGTTGCCATGTCAACGTGAAGCTGGAGGACACAGAGAGGGGAGGCGGTCAACAAAGAGGCCACACCCACAGAGACCAAGATCTTGACTCAGGTCCAAACTGATAATTTAAGATGAAGCAGCATCAAGATTTTTAATAGAAAAGGTTAGAAAGGAAATACAAACAAGAGATTTCATTGACACGCACACAACCACACACACACACACACACACACACAAACGCACACACGCACACACACACACACACACACACACACACACACACACACACACACACACACACACACACACACACACACACACACACACACTGACGAGACCTTGATGTCGTTAGTCGAACCTTTTCAACACAACTTTATTACAACATCTGAAGAGGCATCTTTCGATGATTCAGAATTTGAAACATTTATTTTTTTGTCATTGTTTTTTTTTTTTTTTTTTTCTCAAGTTGGAATTTTTCCTTGAAACTTTCAAATCTTGACATTTTTATTTTATTGTTATTTTTTTTCTTTCTCAGAACTGACCCGTGTTGTTCCTCTCGAGCCGGATTGAACACCTTCATTTTCAAATTTGTCGACTTTAATTTGGACAGAACCCAAATTCACACACACGTCTGACGCTCATGCTAGCTATTAGCATTGACTAGCTAATTAACCAGCTAAAGGCTAAACCTCCTCTAGAACATCATCAGTATGGAATTTTGAAAAACCCGTCTTGAGATATCGGATCGGCGGATAAACGGAGTTACAACCACAGAGGCAAAAAAGAGACGGAGCTACTCGTTTGGCGGCGACACTCCGGCGGGTCGGAGTGATGGAACCCATCGGAGCGATACCCGGAGAGAAGGATGGTGTCACATCTGACAAACTCCTCCATCAGACGCTCCACGCCTGGCGGGAGGAGCCATTATTGCCTCTCAGGAACATCCAGACGAGCCGAGCGCCGACAAACACATCCAGCGCCTGTCAGTCCACGTGAAACGGAACCGCCGGTGCCGCGGAGAACCCGCCGGAAGAAAACGACGAGGAGAATCAGGAGGAGGCGTTTCAGTCCAAACCCTCTCAGTTTGAGGTCTGTGTTCCACGACGTCTGGCGTCTACATCCTACATGGGGTGTTTCGTTCTGGTTTACTGGGTTCCAGCAGAACCCTCAGGTCCATCTGGTTCATGTTCCCACAAAAACACTGGAGAACCCGACGTCCAATCAGACGACAGGACAAACTACAGGAGAAGCTGAGGTCCAATCAGACAACAGAACAAACTACTAGAGGACCTGGAATCCAATCAGACAATAGATCAAACCACCAGAAAAACTGAGGTCCAATCAGACGATTGATCAAACTACAGGAGAACCTGAGGTCCAATCAGACGACGGGACGAACTACAGGAGAACCTGAGGTCCAATCAGACGACGGGACAAACTACAGGAGAGCCTGAGGTCCAATCAGATAACAGATCAAACAACCAGAAAAACTGAGGTCCAATCAGACGACAGAATCAACTACCAGAGAACCTGAGATCCAATCAGGCAATAGAATAAACAAAACGCAGTCAGATGAAGAAGCTTAGCTCCGCCCCTTCCTCCTCATTATCATATTGTTTTTTCAGCATCACGTCTCAGACATGGAGGGAAGCCCCTCCCTCTTATCCTCGTTTTGCTAGATGGTTGAAATGTGGCGCTGATGGTCCTGAACCTCCATCTGCCTGGGGGAGGGTGGGGGGACGGCAGGGGGAGGCGGGGGGGACGGCAGCAACATGATCATTTGGCACACGACCACGACCAACTTAATTAATCATAATGGTGGCGGGGGCCTTTGTGGAAGGTGTGTGACTTACAGTAATGGGGTTAAATCCCCCCTCGGCGATTACATGCCCCCCCACTCCACCCCTTGGTGGGGGCAAAGTGGCAGAGGAGGAGGAAGAGGAGGAGGAGGAAGGCTGGAGATAATCACAGCAGCGCCATCGCTCAGCCACTAGAGCGAGAGCGATGGCGTGAAGGGGGGAGGGCCACTGTGGGGTGGCGGTGGGGGTGGGATTGGACCCGGTCCCAGAAGACTCATCCCATCTCCCCAGCTGTCTCCGCTGCATTAGCATTCCAAACGCTCTCCCACAATTCCACAATTAAGAACCAGGAAGCTGCAATTAGCTCCGGCGCGCAGAGATGACCCAATTAGGCGTCGCTTCACGGGCGTTTCATCATCGTCCAGAAGGGCCTCCGGCGCCACATCCGACCAAATGTCGGATTCACATTACTGAGATCGCTCGACGGGACGGGCGTCGGCCCCCGCCCCGCCCCAGCCAGAGGACAGGTGGTCGAGTCTTTGTCCAAGTTTCAAGGATGATTCACAAGTTCAGTGACTAAAAGGTTCCCAGTTTACAGCAACAGGAATTAGTCCTTAAAAGACTTTTATTTTGAAATGTGGAATCACGATTTCAGTTCCCTGTCTGGTCCTTCAGTGGTTTACTTCCTCGTTAGTTGTAGTATTTTACTCATTCAGCCTCAGATGTCAAACCAGGAACCAGAACTAATCACCAACACGGCGAGACTGCTTTAGCACCTGATCCTACACCTGATTCTACACCTGATTCTACACCTGATCCTGCACCTGATCCTACACCTGATCCCACACCTGATCCTACACCGGATTCTGCACCTGATCCTGCACCTGATCCTACACCGGATTCTACACCTGATCCTGCATCTGATCCTACACCGGATTCTGCACCTGATCCTACACCGGATTCTACACCTGATTCTACACCTGATCCTACACCTGACCCTGCACCTGATCCTAGACCTGATTCTACACCTGATCCAGGACCTGATTCTACACCTGATCCTAGACCTGATCTTACACCTGATCCAGGATCTGGTTCTACACCTGACCCTGCCCCTGATCCTAGACCTGATTCTACACCTGATCCTAGACCTGATCTTACACCTGATCCAGGATCTGATTCTACACCTGATCCTAGACCTGATCTTATACCTGATCCAGGACCTGATTCTACACCTGATCCTACACATGATCCTAGACCTGATCCAGCACCTGATCCAGCATCTGGTTGATGTGTTGCCTCTGGTGTTTTTCATTCTGCAGACAGAACCTGTGGTTTTGGGACTCGACCCCGGCTCATCCTGGACTTGAACCCAATCACACCATCACCACCGTAGACCAGTAATGGTCATCGATCAGCTGGTCAGGATGGAGGCGGGTTCAGAGCTGCTGATGAGGAGGACGAGGGGCTGATGAGGACTGACCTCATGGGCCTCCATAGCTGGAAAGTCAAAGAGTTTAATCAGGTCTGACTCTGACCTGGGGGGTCAAGACGGGATAGTAACCTGAGTGAGAATTGGTCTTAATCAGTCCATGACACCCTCCACCAATCACAGGTAGCCCCGCCTCCATTTATTACCCGTCCCTATCAGCTCCCAAACACTGACAGTCCAGAGGTGGAGGTGTAGACGTAGTGTGTCACTGATGTAGTCTTCAATTAAGGTGGTATTGTTGTCTTTACGTTGGTATTGATGTAGTCTTTAATGAAGGTGGTGTTGTAGATGTAGTCTTTATTTAAGGTGGAATTGTGGACATAGTCTTTAAGGCGTCATTGATGTAGTATTTAATTAAGGCGTTATTGTAAACGTAGTCTGTAATTAAGGTGGTGTTGTAGATGTAGTCTTTATTTAAGGTGGTATTGTAGAAGTAGTCTTTATTTAAGATGGTGCTGTAAACATAGTCTTTAATTAAGGCGGTATTATAGATTAAGTTTTTAATTAAGGTGGTAATGTAGACGTAATCTTTAATTAAGGTGGTATTGTAGATGTAGTCTTTAATTAAGGTGGTACTGTAGATGTAGTCTTTAATTAAGGTGGTACTGTAGATGTAGTCTTCAATTAAGGTGTTATTATAAATGTAGTATTTAATTAACGTGTTATTGTAAACGTAGTCTATAATTAAAGCGGTATTGCTCCTCTCTGCCTGGCGCCAGGTGACATCACAGAGGGGGGCGGATCTGCTGACAGGATGAATCAACCTGAGTTGATGGTGTTAAAGCCCCGCCCTGGGGGCGGGCCCGTTGCTGCCTCACCTGCAGCGGCTCAGGTGCGGTTGGGTCTATTTCCTGTGCAGATTGATTCCACGCTGACCTCAGATAATGAGGAGCCGGCGCTTTTGACAGCCTCTTATTGGACTGCCATGGATCCGTTAACGACCCGTCGATAGCAGGAAGAACCGGCTGCCACCTGGATCCATCGGCGCCGTATTCCCTCAGCAGCGTCTGGCAGGCTGCAACAGGTTTACATTGAGCCTGAGCACCAGCTGATCAGCACCTACAGGTTTTCCTGCTGGTGTTAATTGATTGAGAACTTGTTTAAATGTAAAAAAACAAAACAAAACATCAGGTCACATGACTGAACAGACAACTGATCCAGAACCGCTGATGGAGGTTCTCTTGATCCAGATCAGGAACTTTAGAAATTATTTGACCTCTGGCTGAATCAGTTTCAGCTCCGATCGGATTTCAGGTCAGTCTGGTTCAATATTATTGTTTGTTTGTTTGTTGTCGAGAGTCTGAATGTGTTTCTGGACTCGTTCTAAACAGACAAATGACAAAGACATCTATAAGAATGATTTTACATTTTGGGACGCGAGTCAAAAAGAGACGTCGAGCCTCAAACGGCCCCTGAGGAGGAACGCCTTCGCTCTGTCTCTGATCCACTCCAGGCTCGCAAACAGAGACCAAACACTGGTTGGAGAACATCCACCATGTTGCTGCCAGTTTGGACCGGAACCGGGAGGCTGCTGGAACCGGATTCACACATATTGAACATAAACGCTTGGATCAGCGTTACCACGGGTTCAGATTACGCAGCGCAAACAGGAGACCGCCGCTCGTTGGCGGCGCCATGCTCAGGTTGTGAGCAAATCGGTTCTGAAGCCGAGCAAATAAAGAAAGGATGGAAGAACGACAAACAAATCCTGTCTTCCTTCAGCAGCCTGTTCCAGGAGAAACTGTTGGCATTCCAGAGATCCGGTTTCCTCGTGTTGGTGGAATATTATCACAAAGAAACACGAGCTAGCGCAAATGAGATTAAGGCGAGCAAGGAGATTAGCAATCCCCCCGATAGCAACCAGATGATGGGATGGTGGGCCCCAGAACCAGATCTAGCATCTGCTCACAGCTTCATCAGCGAAGGTAGGAGGATTACCTCTAGTAATCTGAGTACCTGGAGATGCACTGGTCCAAGTGTTTAGCTTCTCTAGCTATGGGCTAACAGGGTGAGCTTGAACGCTACTGTAATCATAGAAATAAAAATAAATCCATCAGACAAGAGTTCACAAAAAGAAACCACACAAGTTCAGGTACAAATTCTAGAAATGGACGCGCCCCAGAACCAAACCGCGTTCCGGTTTGAAGTCTCCAAGTCGGTTCTGTTGCATCAAGCATGGAGGCCTTCAACTGGATCAAGGACTCAGTTCATCTGGTTTTATATCAGAACTGGTTTCTGATTGTCTTCTGTTCTTTTCCACGGCGTCTTAATGTCTTTTATATTTGACACAAAAGACTCTGAACTGTCTTATTGATAAAGTGTTACTCACATACACCTCCCAGGCCTTCAAGGCCTCTTTAACTCCACACCAACAGCCATTGATTCAGCTTTACAAGACCTTCAGACTCGCTTTAAGACTCAACGAAGACGCTTCAAGTGATGGCAGATAGATGCGACCTTCATCACACAGCTGTGGGTTGACATGAATCTGTATCTAACATCCAATAATATAAGTTGAATTTCTAGTTTTAGCTATAATCAGGTACACCTCGACTTGGGTCGTTAATCGGTTCCGGGAGACGCAAAGTAAGTCAAAAAACAACGTAAATTGAATGGACTCGTCTCCAGACTAAACTGATAACCATTCCCAGTTCTGTACTGAACTTTATTTATGAATGCATTTTAAATAATATTTTGTTAATCCAAATCTATTATAAGCTGACAATTACATTTTATTTTTTAATATAGTACAGATAGAAAACATTACCGTCTTGTCTTCAGCTGCTTCTTCCTCACTGTGGGTCACGGGTGTTGCCTTGGACTAATAATAATATGATACGTGTTTCATTTTTGTATTTGTGTCAGACAGACATAAAGTGGAGTAAAATGATGTACACTTGATTTTATTTTTTTGAAAACTGACAAATAATCGAGAATGACTCAACTCCAAACGACGTAAACCGAGGTTTACCTGTAATAATCAGAACATTTGACAGCTTCAACTTCTGGTTGTTTCTGCTGAATTCAGTCAGAGGCTGGACTTCATCTAAAGACACACACTCACAAAAATAAGACCAAAAGAAAAAACCTGCAATCATACTGTCCTGAAGTTGCAGATATACTGTATTTATAAGAAAATCTCCTCTTCCTTCTACAGCGACCAACCAGACTCCAATTTCACAGGAAATATATCTTTAATTTTCAAGAAAAAACATTTTTGGACATATTTCAAGAGATTTTAGGAACTCATTTTCAGAACCAGAACTTTGGTCCAAAAGAGTAAAAGTCTTTACATGGCAGACATCTGAATTAATGCTGCAGAGAGAGTCAAAGTCCTTAATTATATAATAAAAGTTCAGAATAAACGGTGTTAGTCCCCTTAATTTATTACTGAGCATAATGCCGCAATAAATTAAAACAATCAAACAGTTCTTAATCATGGTAGCATCTCTTGAAAGTTTAAAGACTCTGCTTCCTGGAGTATCGGCTTTAGAGGATCGCCAGTCTCCACCTGTTCCCCTGCAGATGCCCGATGACGGGTGGAGGCTGTAAAATGTTTAACGGGCTTCTGTTCCCACGTTTATAAGAACGTCCTTGTAAAGACCTGAACGTTCAGGCGCAAACAAAATGAAAAGCTACTGTCGGTTCCTCATTAAACACAAACAGAGAGAACCTGAAGGGAGGGAAGAGCTCACAGCGGTAGAAGAAACGTATTTAAATGAAGATCTATTCCTCGTAAAAAAAACTACATCAACTCACCCAGAGAGGCTTTTATTGGCAGCTTCAGCAGCAGCGGATCCATCCTCGAGTAATTATCCAATCACATTCCAGAACCATGTTTAGCTACAAGTCTCTTCAGGAAGCAGAAGAGACTGTCTTTGACTGACGAGTCTTTTCTTATTTCTACCTTCGCTTATTTATTTGTCGAGATTTCACGACTTGGAGTTACATTGTTCTTGATTGTACGTCGGTTTTCAAACAAATACACGGAAAATTAAAAACATATTTTACCTGCAAAGGATTCAGAGCATCTGGAGGAGACATTACAACCAACAGACCTCCTGATGGTTATTGGTCACGCGTTTCAAGGAGACGAAGAGCGGATGGATTTTTACAGCCAAGGGGGACCAGAGAATTTCTTCTTCCAGCTGGGAATGTGTGTAAAAGCTGAATAGAAATGGAATGACTGGTGAACCCTTTCCAACCAATGTTCACTTGAAAATATGAAAAAAACGAGATTGTATCTTCAAGGTAAAGTCTATGCGGGGCGGACGGGAGGTGGAAAATTGCTTTTGCAGGTCTGTCTCCCCCAACAATGGAGGTGAGGTTTTCCTCAGAGGCAGAATATTCCGACGCGGGAAGCATAGAAGTACATATTTTGTTAAATTGGCATATAATACACTTCTTTACGATCCAAGCTGATGTAACTCTAATGCAAGCCAGAAAAAGGAAGGCGTGAAAGTGCACAGCTCACCGTTTCTAACAGGCGTGGCCCCCCCCAGTGGACAGGGGGCCAGGCTCAGGAGGATGAAGAGGGTTAGTGGTGGACATGTGGGAAGGCTATGGATCCAGCTGTGCTCTCTTTAAGGTAAAGCCTCACTTCAAAGTCCGACGCCTCATCGGAGGCCTTGAACAGCCCTCGTTGGGATGCACAGATCTCAGTACGGGAAAAAAATAAAGAAAAAAGACCAGGATGGGGGGGCAGGGAACCAACTCCGGATCAATCCAGTTAAGCCGCGCCGCGGACGAATACCGATGATGTTCATTAAGACAGCAAACGCTCTCCAAGGTCACCCCCATCTCATGTGAGAAAAGAAGCTTTTAGACGGCGTCCCAGAACAAAAGGCCTCGGATCCGTTCCCACAGTGATGGAGGGAGCGGGCGCCAACGAACCCCTGCGAAACCCGCCTTCCGAGAGACGTTCAAACAACAAGCCATCTGGACGCCGCTGCTCCCATTATGGAAGCGACAATTAGAGGAGAAAGGGAACGAGACGAGGCCGTGGGCTTCACAGGGAAGCAAGACGGGCCAGTCTCTGGCGGTTTGGGACCGCGGATCGCCGCTATTCGTTCCTGACTTTCACCTCGAATGGTTTTTAGATTTTTTTATAGCTGCCCGGATGGCGATATAAATCTGACAATCACTAACAGCGTCCATAAATAGTTTATTGCACAACATCAGTATAAATTAGGCTTGTTATCGCCTCTTGCACCACTTGGTTCACTTACATTTACTATCAGACGTGACTGGAATAAAATCGTCCACACCCAACGTGGGCCTTGGCTTGAATTAGCTGCCAGGTTCTGCAGAACAAAACCCGGTGGTGGTTTCTCATTAAAGGTGCTTCACCATGCCCGGCAACCATCAATACCTGCGTCAGGATTCAAGGGCACAGCGATCTGTGTCTGGAGGGAACACGGGGCGTCCGAGGCCACCCCAGCCATGCCTCAGAAGGACGTGGATCCAGTTTATTAATAGTGACAGGCAATCCGGGTGGCGCTGAGTCCAGGTGTAAAAACCCAGAATAACAAAATAACAATCAATACTGATGACAAGAAAAATCATTAAAAAGTTGGCGGCGTTGAAAATGATAGTATTTATTATTCATGACTGACTGGACGCCATGTTCCTGCTGCAAATGTTCCAGGGTTGGTTCTATCGCGGAGAGAACCAAGAACCGAGTCTTCACTAGACTTTGAACTGGGATTCAGGTCCAAAGACTCAGTCCAGCACCAATCCTGAACCCAAAACCTTCTTTCCAAGTTGACAAATTCTGGATCTGGTCTATTAGACTAAGACCTGGATAAATATTGAACCAAGAACCCTCTTTCCGAAGAAAAAAAGTCCAGATCTGGTCTCTTTGACTAAGACTTGAATAATCTAGAGACTCATCGATTCGGACATTCTTCCCTATCATCGGTAGGCGATGTATAGGGTGAACTTTGGTAGAAATAAAAGGTTTTTTGTGTATTTTTCTGTCTTTAACTCGTCTTTTCCCATTTTTTGTTCATTGTCTTTGGACCGGCAGTCCCGCGTGGAGGCGGTTTCTCTGAATAAAGTCGTCCCATATTTTGTGAGGAAACAATCAAAATCAGCGGGTGGAGGTGGAGGCGGAGGCGGACGGGTCGTCCTCTGATGGTGCGTCCGACACTATGTCCAATGTTTATTTAATGGCCCGGGCCGAAGCCGTTTGCGCTACGCCACTCGGCAGGAACACAAGCCCGTCTGTAAATGATAACACACCTATGTACAAAGGGATGCGGTAGAAATGATTAAAAAATCCGGAGGTGGTGGCCATCCATCTTCAGGGGTCCATCCCCTCCCTCCCCCGAAGCTTTCAGCAGGGTTCTGAACACCGGAGCCGCCTCCTCCCCGGGCCCGTAGACAATAGGCCAGCGAGCGTCCTGCTGGATGACTGCCACGAAACGCTGAATGCCAGACAGAACTAATCTCCTCCCCGTGATAACCAAGCAATCTCCCATCCCCCGGGAAGCAGGAACGCTCTTCAGGAAGCAGAGGAACAAAAGCAGGGCTGGCGTGTCGCGGCGGTAAAACAAGGACCCGGGTTCAGACAAAGACATCCCATCATCAAAGACGAACAGAACCCTCCGGCCGTTAGGTTATTATTACTATTATTAACCATCACGGCTGGGTTGTAGAACCCACAAGTGTCAGGATGGACGAGGGATCCATTCACTCAATGCTAATATCTGTAGCCGTGTTGCTTCGGCGCTTTAAAATGATGATCAATCAACGGGTTGGTTTATGGTCCCGCCGGGGCGAGCCAGAGTCTATTGGCACAATGCGTTACTAGATTTAATGTTTCATTGACTGGTTCAAACTCGTCTCTTCTTAAAAGTCCATTTAGCTCAGCCGGCGTCAAACGGGCCCTGGCTGGAGTATCGACAGTCGCTCTGAAGGTGCGGTTCATTTAGGGTGTGTCCAAGAGATTAAAAGATGCACATTTAGCCGGTTTGAAGTGAAGACCAGCTCGGAGGACAGGAAGTAGGCCGACACACCCGAGTCACTCCTCCAACCACCAGACAGGATGCTGGGTCCAGATTATGTGGTCTGGACCTTTGGTGGACCCTGATGTTGGGTCCAGATTACCTGGTCCAGATGTTGATGTTGGGTCTAGATTATTTTGTCTGGACCTTTGGTGGGCCCTGATGTTGGGTCTAGATCACGTGTCAAACTCAAGGCCCGTGGGCTGAATGTGGCCCGCCACATCATTTTATGTGGCCTAGAAGAGCATAAAAGGCTACGTTAACTAAAAATAAATACATCAAATGTGTGCTTTGCCCAAAAACTAAATTTCCCAATATGCAGTAATGAAGCTGACTTTGACAAAAACACTTTGAACAAAGTTGACGTCTTGAGTTGTGTTTGACGGTATTTTTCTTTATTCTCTTGGATAGTTTTATCCTTGATTGATGGAGTTCTGTGGGTTTCATAACCTTACAAATTAAAAGAATTTACGTTATAAAAGAAAAATATGCCAACAGTTTTTCTGAGCAACTGTAATGTTTTTAACTTGGATACATAATTAAGGAGTAGTTACATTTGTTACATTACATTGAGTTACATATAGCTACACTTATAAGTTATGGCTCTTTGAGGCTGACAGCTATTATGCTTATGTGGCCCTTGGTGAAAATGAGTCTGACACCCTTGTTCTAGATTATCTGGTCTGGACTTTTGGTGGGCCCTGAAGTTGGGTCCAGATTATCTGGTCATAACTGGTCTGGCTATGAAATCTCAAAGATCCACCCCCTCTTTTTGCCCTCCCCCAGATGGGCCCATAACTGAACAAGGACCGCCCCCCCAGCCGATAGCAATAAAACCTGGAAGGAGGTTCCAGTCGAGAAGGCACGTGGTCGGGTCTAGCTGGTCTGGGATCCGCTTAAGGTCTGATCAGAGGATGAAATCACCCATAATGCAACAGTATAATAAACTGGGACAAGACCAGCCACCTTTAGAACTGAAGAAGTCTCTTGGATGAGAGACGAAACGTCTTCAAGAACTTTCTTAAAAGTCCAATGGATTGACTTAAACAGCTTTGGATAACCATGACCTGGATAACTGAGAATCTAGAGACAATGCAACAGGATGTTAAACTTTATCACGCCTGTCGTTTTTTACAAGATCAGCTGATCACAATAATTTAATCCAACAATAATGAATTGAATTTTCTGTATCAACGGGTCGAGAACAGGACCGTCTTGTTCCCTCACTGTTCACACGTTGGCTGGCGCTGACTGATGACATCATCTGGTTTTCCTTATTCTGGTGCTTGTGAGGAACTAAATGAACCCACATCCCATGGGATTATGGGTAATCCATCCGTACCATGAACGTAAACAAACCCACACTCCAATAAACAAACAAACAAGAGATGTTGACCTCCAGTGAAGCTGAACAATCCGTCACCGCTGACATCTGATGGTAGAAAAAGGTCTCAAAAACAAAAACCTGATTGGTGCAGCACTGGATAAATGGGCGGAGCCAAGGGAAACAAATCAGCTCAGATTTAAGAACCTGGATTATTTGATCAGTTATTGATTCATTTATAACAGATTAAAGACAAAGAATAAAGAGCTCAATGAGTCCAACATGGAGGTGGGCCTTCAGTCCTCAATTGATTGATTGATTGATTGATTGATTGATATTCCAACCTCGGCTCCTCGCCCAGGTTATCAGAGGAGCATCCGGACTTCCTTGTGTCTCCTTCAGCCTAAACATGGAGGATGTATCATCACGTGTGGTTAATTAACGGAATGATGGATCCTGATGGCATCAATGACCTCATCACCTTCACAGGAATGTTCTCCAGGTCTGGCCAAAAAGTTTCCATCTCAACTTCCTGTCATCCATCAGAATCCTTCAACAACTCCACCCGACAGCATTAGAGGCAGCCATATTTAACTGAGGGGGATGTGGGGGGAGGGGAGGGGATAAGCCTAGATCACAGTCTGTAGGTTAGCAATCAGTCCAGGTTCACATGGTGAAACGATCCAGATTCAGGAAGTGAAACAATTCAGGTTCACATGGCGTTGTAGTTTGGAGCAGACCTTCCTTCTTAAGAAGGTGCCGGTCCATCTATCTTGTTCTCTTTCTATCCATCAGCGGATCAAACTTTTAGCCTTCCTTTCTTCAGACATTGTTGTGTTTGTGCTAACTCAGATAATCTCTGTGCAGCCTGCATACAAACGGTGTTTGGATGTGCATCAGAGGACGGCGACATTATCAAATCATTTAATCATTATGATTAACTCCTGTCTTTATTTGTGCTTCATTAAATCACTGAATATGTTGAAGCTAATCTGTAGGTGGCAACACCTCTGAAACACGGCAGCAGACGCAAACTCTGGCACCATGCAAACAGCAAACAGTGGCTTCCACCGCTTTTTGGCGAGTATTGTGTTGTTTTAGTGTTAATTATGTGTGAATGCATACAAAATGAATAATAATATGATTCAATTTATTATGCATTGTTTGTATAATAAACAACACAAGGGCAGACAGGAAGGTGAGAACTCAACATGGCTTCTCTTCCCACATCCACAAATATATACCGAAAACAAAAACAGCATCGCTTTCTCGGTGTTAGCATGATAGCCTAAGATTAAAGCCACACAGAGGAAAACACTGCAGGTCTATGGATGCTACATTCCGTATTCAATTGAATGCAACGGATGAATTGTAAGAGAAATGAAGATTTATAGAGTAAGGCAATTACTCTAAGCCTGGTGCAGCGGCGCTTATTTAGCTGAATGGTAAGCTTGCCTTGCTTGGAGGAGCACTAATTACTGAAGCTTATGGGAGGCTTAAACTAATCTTGATTGAATTTCTAAGTGTGATGTGAGATCTCACCGTCAAACTTTTTCCCACTGACAAAGGAGCAACTTTAAAAACTTGCGTTTCCAAACAGGTTAATAAACCCGACGTCAAAATCAACTGCCGGAGGTGGACTGCGAACAGCGGGGACAAGAGGACTTTTTTTTTTAAACGCTAGAATATACTGAAAAATAATGTCATATTTGTAAGAAAACTGTCGGGTTTTGGATTTAATTAACCGCGAATTCGGGAAACATCCGCCTCCCTGTGGTGCACCTTCCTTTTTTAAACAGATCCGTAATGGAGCTCGCCTTTGCAGCAGCCTGGCGCCCTCTGCTGGAAGCAGAGCTGCAGGTGCAACCTGATGGATCTTCGTTTGACCACACCCTCCCTCCAAAACAACCAATCCAGAAGCTCAGGACTCCTGCTAGCAAATGGATGGACCAATAGGAGATCAAGCTCCACCTCGGTGGCGGAGAGTCTACTGATCACCTGTCCAGAATACTTTATTTTAGCCCACGCCCCCAGCCATACTTTTATCCAATGACACGCCAGGTCGCTCACAGACAAACGTCTTCAGTCACCGTCAAGAACCTCAGAAGTTTGAGATGGTACCAACAAGATGACCAAACTGTTAACGCTGGAGGAATTGAACCTATAGTTTGAATTAAACTATTTGACTATTGAGAACTGGCTCAAACTGGTCTAACTGGAATTCTGTTAACTTGAACCTGGTTTACTTTAGCCAGACTGAACAAACAAGATTAAACTAAACTGCACTGACTGGTTGTGACTTGAGAAGAGCAATTAGAGCCTGGGTTAAGGGAAAGTGAATTGAACTGGATTAAACTGAACCACACTGATCTGGACTCCTTCTGCCAAAGAAACTGATTATTCCTCTGCTAAATGAAGACCCTGAACACATCATCACTGCTGATGTCTCCCTCTAAAACCTGACCTGAGTCTGGATCCACAGTTAAAACCCATTTATTGTTGTGTTCTGCTCATTTTTTCCAATTACGTTTCGTTGGATTCTTGATGGATGGATGGACGGAAGTCCACGGTTACAGAATTGCTGACTCAAAGTTTTCTTCTAACAAAGCCAATATTTTTTTGGGTTCCACAAAGCGACAAATCAGGCTTAAAATATTCCAGTTTGGGACAAGGGGCGGGGCTTGAGAAGGAGGGGCTGGCGGAGTGGCCATGCTCCTGATTGGTTCTGACTCTGGGACTCATGGACAGGAATACAGATTCGGGTCCAGAAATGGATCAGATACTAAACGGAGGCAACAGTTCGATCCGCCGCTTTGAGCTCATTGGGTTCTGAAGGTCGGGGGGAGGCCCGCCGGGCTTCAACAGGTCAGAGGACCACACCCCACACACACACCCCCACACACACACAAACAAACACATTTGATCCTATCAGCAGACAATTAATTCCGCTGTCCTCCCTTAAACGCTGCTTCTTCCTTTCATCAAGGCTGCTCAGAGTAAACTTATTAAAGCGCTCTGCATCGGATAAATAAGTTGGGGTTGGGGGGGGGGCTTTAATTTAAACGCCTCGAGGGCTTCATAAATGCATGCCACCAACGCCACCAACAAGCCAACGCCGTGGATGTGCTGACGCGTGAGCGCGGCGGCGAGGCTTCTGAGGAGTTTGAAATGAAATCGGCGCTACACCCACAGGGCAACACGACTCAACAAATACCATAATTCAATTCGCTCTTCAATTACATCCCCTCCTTTAATTAAACTGTTGTCCGCGGCGACGCCGAGCAAGCACAACCCAATCAAAGCCATTACGAGCTCCGATGTTCCACCTGATCGCGCCCGCGAAGAATCTGATATTACTTTTATGTTGTTGTTTTTTTTGGTCTAAAGCAAATCGCTGCTGCGGAATCAACAAACTGGAACTAATTACTGCGTTTCAAAAGAGTTGGGGGGGTTGGGTGGGTTTGATGGTGGGGGGTGCAGCGAACGCGACGCGCATAAGCAGCTTTGATCAGCTGTGCATGTTTAAGTCGGACACATCAAATCTATTGATTACCCAGAGATCCAAAACAGGAGTCGCTGTAGGTCGCCACAGATTATTAACGGTTATGACACCGATGCCTGATTGGTCGGACCCGTCATCAGATGGGAAATGAAGCTAAACGAAGCCAGACTGAGAATTAGCTAAGGCTTCTAACTAGTCCGTCTGTCGCATGTCAGCTGACTGCATCCTCTCGTCCTGATTGGATGGATTCTGTCTTCCCAAACGGTGATATTTTTGTTACCTTGAGCATCTAGCGGCTATGCTGTTACTAGCCGCTATCTAACCAATCAATGACAGGTTAGCTTGAGCATTCCGCTACTACCTGCTCACAAAGCGTGACATTCCAGAATGAAGGCGATGACGAGAACATCAAACGTCAAGTTTGTTTGTCTGTTGCCCCCCCCCCCCCCCCCAAGAAGGGGAGGGTCATCAAACGCCGTTGTTGCACCGACAAAACAAATTCCATAATTCCCATGCAAATTGGTCAAATCCCTCCATCTACCAGCAGAGGAGTGAATACGAATGAGTTCACAGCAATTATCAGCAGGAGGGCGGCGCATTGGGGGGGGAGGCATGAGGCGGAGCCGACAGCAGCGTGGGCGGGAAGGGGGGAACGGGTTCCTCTTCATCGGTCTCTAATTGAAAGCTTCCTTCCTCTTCAGTCCAGCCCCTCCTGCATCCTCTGGATGCAGCGAATGAGAGCCCATCGCTGCGTAACCACGGCGACCGCATGCAAAAGCATCAACAGACTTTTCGCTCTGGTCCAGATCACGGTTCAAGAGGTTCACCGCCTGAACACGGTCGGAACGTGTTGGCACACTCTTCATCAGTCGTGGCGTGATGAAGGCGAACATCTCAGTTAGCTCCGCCTCCGGTCTAATGGTATTCATTGATAGGCTGGAGGGCGGCGGAGCAGGAAGTCATTAGTTACACCTCTAAACCACAGATAATCCTGTGTGTGTGTGTGTGTGTGTGTGTGTGTGTGTGTGTGTGTGTGTGTGTGTGTGTGTGTGTGTGTGTGTGTGTGTGTGTGTGTAGAAACATCTTCATCCTTTACAGAGACAAAATAGATCCGACATCATTAATTAAAACTTTAATGGACGACAAAAACGAAAAAATCTGAGAAGGGAGTCGGTTTTTCCAAAGTTTGGGAATTCTTAAAAAAACGACGGAATAAAACTGAGAATGAAAGAAAGCAGCTGATCCAATATTTATTCCATCAAGATTTTACCTTCCAAAGGTTTTAAAATAAAAATTAGGGAACTCTATATTTTTCCCAGGTCATTGTCGGGAACAATTCTAAATCCCTGCATTTGCTAATGGCTAGACGTTAGCGTGTCTGACTCCAAACGGAGTCATCTGGTGACAGTAAACAGATGTCAGTTTCACTCCGTCTCCTGAAGCCGTGGAGAAAAACAGGAATCCACCTATCAGAGTCACGTTTACGCTTCAAACCGCGTCACGAAAAACCGTCTGGCGTATACCGACGCCTCCGACCCAGTTAGCACGGCCTCCACGCATCAGACAGGACGCAACGCTGAAAGGAGATGTTAACACGCGATGCTAACGCGAGCCATTCAGAGATAGTTGGCATCGACTGAGAAGCTCTCTTCAGGTGTGATGCAGTAAACGCCTCAAGGATGACGGAGGAGAACTTCTCTGACGGCGGTCCAAAGCGACGCTGGCAGAGCTTCTTCCTTTGCGGAGAACAATCAGTGGCCGCCGTCGTGCCAAAGCAGCGCGTCGCACTCACGCCAAGAGACAAAGAGGCAGGTTATTAGAGCCATCCTGAGCTGAGCTGCACCCCCTACTGGTGAGCACCGGGACAACCGGCGATCGGCGAAGGTCACGATTTTAAAAAAAAACCTGGAACCTTTGAGATCTTTAACAGTCTTACAGATCAAACATCTGATGTCCATGCTAGCACTGTGGCTATTGCTAACACTCCGCCCTCCACAGGAGTCGATGATTCCAGGCCTACTGACGTCTCAGCTTCAGGTCACATGACAACCTGACCTCTGAGTTTGATTAAAAGATAAATTAAACTTATCTTTAAATAAATAGTAGTGGAAGAAGAAAATAAGAAGAAAAATAAGGATAAAAACAAGAAGAAGATGAAAAAGAAGGAAGAGGAGAAGAATAAGAAGGGCCACAACCCCATCTGTCTTTTCTCCCAGAATGCAGCTCTCCATCCATCTCATCTTCTCACATGGGTGTTTGTTCTGCCGTCCCAACCCCACCCCCCACTCCCCAAAGCTGACACATTTGGTGGGACTCTCAAACGTACATTAGGAGGCCGAGAGGAAGAAAATGACCCGCTAGGTGAGTTTTTATGCATTACAGGTCATTATACGAGTGGCCTGAGAGCCACTCAGCCGCCATTAACCAAGATGAGGGACCGACGGGACCACTTCCTGTCAGGAAGTAATGAGAGAAATGTGGAGTGCATGTTTAGGGCTGATGGTTTCAGATGTTCCGCGTCTGGAAATTACTCCGCGGCTCCAGTTTGGACCGCAACACCGAATCCATTTATAATGCGGCGGCCAGATGTAATTTATGGCGAAATGTTTCTGTGCTGCCTTAAGTGGAACTTTACTTACATAATGAGCGCTATCGTAGCATGGGAGGTCAGCGCGTATGCAACACGCTCTCCAACGGGAGAGTAGGCGTCTAGAAAAACAGTCCGAACATCCAAATGTTTCAATGCAGGAAAATCAAACCGTTAAAGAAAGAAACGGATTCAACACGTGTGAACGTCTCGCGTTGCACTCGAACGCATCACAGAGTTCAGCGGGGACGACGGTTATCGTCAGTTAGCGTCAGTGCCGTGCGGACGGCGTTGATATACATCAGGAGGACAGAGGCCGCAATCATAAAGATGATAAAAGGTGTCACAGTGATGTACCCCCCCACCACCCCCACCCCCCGAGTCCCGCTCTTCATCACTGCCTCCAGATAAGACGACAATAATTCACCGCTTGGATAAATACAACTTAAACCACGAGGAGAAAGAAAGAGCAGCCCGGTGCCTCATCCTCAATCTGGCAGCATCAGTGTTTCCATAGCAACCGCATCTCATTTGTTTTCAGTTGGATTCAGGGATTTAACCTCGGCTTCCCTTCTGCTTCCTAGGGTCCAGTTCCAGGTCTGTTCTGGGTTAGAGACACGCCCACAAGGTGTCGACCCTCCCTAGCTGGCTCCTCCCCCTCCCTGTCAGGCTCCTCCCCCAATATCTGAACCCACGTTTCCACAAAGCAGGCTCTATTTTTTTAGGGGCACTCAGGAGCTAAAAAGTCACATGATGCAAGGATTGGTCAACACATAGGATGACATCACATGGTGGGCGGAGCTCCACAGAACACCTGCAGGTGTCAGAGCGCCATCGACTGGACCCGGTTTGCATTCACGTTGGAGATCTTCATTAACATCCATCCATCATCCGTCCATCCATCCACCCATCCAAACCGGTTTGAACCGGTTCACGCTAACAGGTGTTTGTAACGGCGCTCATCATTCTCATCATATCAGCAGATAATCTCCGAGTGTGAAGACAAAACCGTTTATTCCCAACACACGGACGACAGATGTGTGTGTAAATCCTTAAATCATTATGGAATGTCACATCCGTCCCGTGAAAACACCAGATAGCATAGACGCTAAGCTAAAGATTTAAATACATTCAAGCATATCCTGTTTTTACAGTAGGACGCCGCTCTGTGTGTGTGTGTGCGTTTCCCCAGAGGACTGATATCAGGCACCGGCTCCATTTATGTGTGTGTGTGTGTGTGTGTGTGTGTATGTCTGTTTCGAGGTGTGTGTGTGTGTGGGGGGGGTCCATGCAGATAACGAGCAGATGGCAGGGGAACACACACGTGGCCACTCCCTCCATCTGGACGCTGGTGCAGGTGAGCGTTCACGAGGAGCGTTCACGAGAAAAAGTATCCGACATCAAAGCCGACCAACGTGGCCGAACATGAGAGGAAACATAACGTAACGGCCTGCTGTCTGTTGATCAGCCAACGTGTGTGTGTGTGTGTGTGTGTGTGTGTGTGTGTGTGTGTGTGTACGACGGCGTGAAGGACATCCACATGTTTATAGAAAAGCGATCATGAGCGCCGTTGGACGGATGAAGACGCTTCACTCATGTTTTATTTCATTCCAGGTTTCCCCATCCAACCCGGTCTGTTCTGATTGGCTGATGATGGTTCCTTCCCTCTAAACTCCACCACCCCTCGAGGGAGAGGAGTTGGAGTGTACGAGTCATGTCGGTGCAAAACTCCCCGATCAATAAGTGACAACTACAATCAAGAACATGTTCAGAGGTAAACACTGAAGGTGTGTTTGATGGTATTAAACACGTCCAGCTAGAATCAAACAGAACCCGTTTGCTTTGCTGCTGTAGGAAGTAAAAAACAAGCCTGGAGGGCAAAAAAAAACACCAACGGAGACGCAGGAAGTGGACTTCTGGTGTTGGTCCAAGGTCCGCCTGGGACGGGAAGAATCCCTACAATAAAGCAGGACCGCTGACAGAAGGACACAGCAATGTGTTGTATCTATCCGCCAACATGTGGTAAAGAACGAGATCCGGTCTCACTGATGTTGTATCCATCCGCAAACACGTGGTCCAGAATGTGGTCCACATATTGTCCATCCGACAATATGTGGGAAAGAACGAGATGCTGGCTCACTGATGTTGTATCCGTCCACCAACACGTGGTAAAGAACGAGATGAATCTCAGCTGATGTCGGGGGCAACGTCAGTCATACATTTTCTTTAGTTTGATGATTAACATTTGACTCCGAGCGTTTCCACCTCCGGTATGATGGCGTTAGACGTGTTGGGGGTCTTACAGGTGACTGGGTTCTGCCCCGCCTCCCTGCCTCCAGGCTATCGCTGACTGAAGAGGAGGAATCTTCTTCAGCGTTAAACACGACGAGTTCAGTAAGAAAACTTCAGCAGCTCTTAAGATATATCTCCATTTAAATAATGAGCATTCCAACCTTTGTTCAGGCTCAGAAATGGGCCTTTAAGCGGCGCATTGACAAGCAGATGATGACCCCCCCCCACCCCAACCCCCCACTTTACAGATCCATTTGACATAATGGCTCTCCGAGTACAGAAATTACCCGGCTCACAGTTGTCAAGGCTTCTGCATCGAGAGGGAGGAAAACAATTCTCTGAGTGAAACTTTTCCATTTCAGGGAATCTCTGAATAAACACGCGACACATTAGAGAAGGAGCTCGTCGCTGAACAATGGCGTCCACGCGTGGTTAACAAGCGTTTCGTGAGCTCGGCGCTCAAACAACGTAAAGACCTTTTAGAGACACGCGTCAATGATGATGATAACGATTCAGAAACAACCGAATGGTTTTTATCCCAGTTTTATTCGTATCATTCGGTCGGATCGTACCAACTCGTCCCGATGTCGGATGTTTGCGTCCGTTTTTTTATTTTTTCTGACTTGTTTTCGTTGATTGTTGTTTGGATTCAACCTGAAATCAAAAGTCGAGTTGAGGATGTCAGATAAAATAACGTTTGGAGCTCTGCAGGAACTCAAATAGAAATGATGACGATGATGATGATGATGGTGGCGATAATGAGGATGTGGGCATGGCGGCGGTGGAATAAATGCTAACTCTGAAGTACATGAACACATTAGCTGTTATCACGTTACAACTCATCAAATGAAAAGCAATTACACCTGTCCGCAAAAAATGCATTAAACATGGAGTCGGTACTCCAAACGTTCCGACGCAATTAAGAGCTGATGAAACGGCGGGTCATAGCGGGCCGCTTTGGAGGGCCTCTCGGCGCAACGGCGAAGCCAATGTGCGGAATAACAACGAGAACGGGGAGCACGTCCTTATATAATGGGAAATGAAGCATCAGATGCGAGGAGGAGGAGGTTCGACGGCGCCGCGTGACGGATCCACGGATTCTTCCACGAGTCACGTTTTTTACGGAACTTCTGGCGGAAGTTAATCCAGGTGACTCAACTACTGCTACTGTGACTCAATGAATCGGCGAGATGAGGTCGTGACTCAGGTGGATGAAACTTTAACGCATGGCTCCCGCGGACATCAGTCCATGTGACGCCACGCCGCCGGAGTCCCGTTGGAACCTGCTGGTTCCTGTCCGTCTGTTTGTGCCGCTCCGTGGTTCCCCCTCCGCTCGCGTTGCCGTCAGCGTGTGACGGAGCCGTTGTGACAGCCGGCCTTCCTTTCGGCTCGCCGGGTCACGATAAACGCAGTCAGAGGCTTTCTGCGGCGCCGGATAAAAACGAACAAACGGCGCCGGTAACACACCTTACTCCAAGCCGATACAGAAGCTATAAGGGCTGCGACATCAGCTGTGAAATTGGAGCGAGATGGAGATGATTATATATTCCTAAAAACACAGAGGAGATGGATTTTATGGCTGTCCACAGTATTTTATTGCTCTGGAAGGCAGTAGGAGAGAAACTCTTTGTCTGATGGTAAAATTTTACAAGATTCTCACCAGATACTGGATTCCAGCTGGATTCCTGGGACCAGGAAGAACGACTCAGATGTTTCTAACATGACTGTCCAAAACGTTCTGGAGTTGATCCGGATCAGGAGGCGAAAGGAACGCTCCACCTCCTCATGTTTATTTATTTTACATGTTTATTTATTTCTTATTTATCCTATTGGGTGTTTCTGAAACTGATCTGGGGCTTTGGGCCAGTAGGTGTGAACTAGACACCTGTCCAGGTGGACGCCGACACCGTGTCCAAAACCAGTGCAGAGAGGATGGACGGATGGATGGTTGGACAGATGGAGGGACCAACAGGTCATAAGTTGGCCATAAGTCACGCCAACACCACTGAGTGCTCGTATTTCCAGGCTCGTATTTTGTTAGCCAGCTCTAGTTTTTCTAGCGGGCACTTATTTTGTTACCCAGTTTTGTTATTTTGTTACTTTTTCTTTCTTCTTCTTTTACTTTTGGCTTTTCCCTTCAGGGGTCTCCACAGCCAATCAGTGTCCTCCATCTGACCCTGTCCTTTGCATCCTCTTCTCTCACACCAACTACCTTCATGTCCTCTTTCACTACATCCATAAACCTCCTCTTTGGTCTTCCTCTAGGCCTCCTGCCTGGCAGTACAGAACTCAGCATCCTTCTACCAATATATTCACTATCTCTCCTCTGGACATGTCCAAACCATCTCAGTCAGGCCTCTCTGACTTTATCTCCAGAACCTCTAACATGTGCTGTCCCTCTGATGTACTCATTCCTGATCCTATCCTTCCTGGTCACTCCCAGAGAGAACCTCAGCATCTTCATCTCTGCTACCTTCAGCTCTGTCTCCTGTCTTTTCCTCAGTGACACTGTCTCTAGACCAAACAACATCGCTGGTCTCACCACAGTTTTGTACACTTTTGTAGCAAGCTCTTATTTTGTTACCTAGCTCTTACTTTATTAGTGAGCTCTCATTGTGTTAGCCAGCTCTAACTTTTCTAGCAAGCTGTTATTTTGTTAGCTAGCTCTTACTTTGTCAGCGAGCATGTATTTTGTTAGTTTGATACCCAGCTATTACTTTTTTAGCTCGCTCTTATTTTGTCAGCCAGCTCTTACTTTTTAAACACCCTTCCCTCCTCCGGCGTCCTCATTACGGCGCAGCCAGAAACTCGAGGCGCCCAGCGGATCCCTGGACACTCGATCCGTTTGCTAACAGAGGCTCCGCGCAGCCGGCGCCGCCGAGCCGCTCTGGGCTAAGTTATTTGACCGGTGCCGTGTGCAGCCGTTTGGACAGAAGAAAAGCATGTAAACACAGCGGCTGATGTTTATTCTGCCTGTAATCAATTCTCTTACGAGCCCGAGAAGAAAGAGAGAAAATCAATGTCTCAGCCGACGATGTTGTCGGCGCGGCGCAGTAAGACTCTTCCTCCAACCTCGCCGGCTTCCCGCGGCCCCGCAGATGGATAATTATAGAGGACGGAGGAGCGGGTGGAGAGAGCGCCGCTCGGGTTGGTGGGGGGGCGCGAGGGAATTGGAAATAACAAGACAACTTTAATTACTGGGGGGTCCAGAGCGCTAATAAGACTCCTCTGTCACGCCGTGATCAAACACACCGGGGTCGTGAGGCGGGACGCTACGCCGGCTGATTAAGACGAGGCCCATGTGGCGGCGGCGTTCCGCTAGCAAGCAGTCACGTTAATGATAGTCCCCAGATAGCTAGGCTAGCTCGCACGCTAACTACGCTTTCACACCTGGCTAGCCGTGGCGGGACAGTGGCGGCGAGCATAAACATCCTCCAGTATGGATGAGCAACCCGAAGGTTAACGGAGCTGTCTGAGCAGACAGGCGGACGTTTTTAGTCACACCAGCGCCGCGACCTAAAACACGTAAAGACGTTTGGACCTGGTTTCCACGGAAATGAAAACACCAGGAGCCACAAATATATATATTTTTGACATCTAAAACAAAGCCAACCCTGTAGGTATTGTTATTTTTTATCTTCATGCTTTATGTAAATAACAATAGCATATTGATTATGAAATCCATGACGTGCTGCAGAGAAAATGAAATTTTATTTATGTATTACACACATATAAAATATTTTGAACTGCTAAAATAATAATCGTCGACTTGAAGGTCTCCTTCAAAAGAATTAAAAAGCTAATCTTAAATTATCCATTAAGCAAACAAAAACTACCGTGAGCCGTCATCTTTATGTCACCTTTGGGGTTTCGGAATGAGTGACGGAGCCTTGAACCGGATTTTAAAAATGAATTAGAAAAAAAATTACGCGATTTCACTGAACAATGAAAAATGAATATTTGAAAAATATCTGTGCATATATTTAATTTACCTGGTTAATGGGACTTCTGCTGGTACCGGATGTCTGCGAGAGTGACGCATATTTTGATTGACGAAAAATAATACAAATAATAAATTATTATTTTATTTTAATGTTATATTCATTCATTCATTTCATTCATTCATCTTCTAACCCACTTAATCTGCAAACGCAGGTCGCGGGGGAGCCACATGTCACAATAATTTTTGAATTTTACAACTACATTAAAAAATCAATCCAAGTAAAACTTACTTCAATTGGAAATTTTTAGTTTATTTTCCCGAGTCGTAGTATACCAACTCCTGCTCAGAACTGCAACCACCAGCTAATACTTAAACCCTGGTCCAGATGGAACCAGAACTGACCTGTTTAATTCAATTAAACCCCAATGCCAGTTTTAATTACACAAGAAACGAAAATATGTTTATATACGATCAATGAAATACTGGAAAATACTGTCAGAGTGAAAAAGAAAATTTAGAAATCCTGCACTCAGTGGTACCAACTAGCTAAATGTTAATCAGCAGTGTTACTATGCTATTGACAAATTTTCACGAGTGACATGTTAGAGAAAATTAAAAATCCAAATTAAAGCTCTCCATCGTGAGAAAACCAAACTGAACCCCTTACATAAAATGAACCAAGAAATAATTAAAGTTCAATGATCTGCAGCGTTCGACATTCACAAGACAAAATACCTTCCATAAAAACATCGGAGTCCGGGTTCACGCAGTGAAACAGTCCAGGTTCACAGAGTGAATTACTCCAGGTTCACGCAGTAAAACAATCCAGGTTTATACAGTGAAACAACTCAGGTTCCCAAGGTGCAACAGTCCAGGTTCACACAGTGAAATAATCTAGGTTCACGCCTCTCCAGGCGACAGACGGATCCTGACCTCATGTAATTAAACGTCTTCTTGCACTAATCCATATGTTTTGATCACCTGTCACACCCTCCTGATCTTCTCACAGATGTTCTCATCTTTTGATGAACAGTACGGAGGTGTGATCCTTCAGAGGTAACACATAACCTGCTCAGCATCGACCTGACATGGCGTCTGTTTGAACACTTGAGTTTATGAACAGAGTTGCCAGCTGATAAAATCCTCCCTGAGAGTCACTCCAGCCGTTAACGCGAGCTGGAATCCATTCGCTTTAATTGGTGTGAATGCAGCTCGCTCAGCAGGACGGGGCTTTATCTGTAAGTAGGAGACAACACAGATGGCCTGACTTTTAAAGAAGCTGATGCTAACCAGTGTGTCATCACCTCGCGCCTCCTGCAGGAGGCCAAGGGGTTAAGTTTGAAGGTTCAGGAGATGAAGGGTCATTACTCTTCTTACCCATCAATCCTTTCAGGGTCTAGTTTTTGCCCCGAGTCAGATGTCCTTATAAGTTTTTATCACATGATCATATGATCCAATTTTAGAGTGAAAGTCTCAATGTCACTTGAGGACAGCTGAGTGAATCCGGGTCCTCGCAGGAAACCAAACCGCTGCAGACGCTGTCATTCATCAGAACATCTGCTTAGCAACAGCAAATAAAAGTTCTCTCTCTTTCTTTACGGTCAAAAATAAAAAGTTAGAATTTTATTCTGGTCTTTTCCTCTCGCCACAGACGGACGCCGTTGGGGTCGTCTTGTGAGCGAAAGTTCCAGATGGATGTCATAAAGATTATAAATGTTCAAATGTTTGACTTCTAGAACTTCTTGACTCAACACTAAACCCTTTTCACTGCCTCCTGGGTGCAGTTTGTTGTTGGCGGACGCCGCTGAACCATACCGGGACTGGAAAAGCCCATTTATCACAACGTCAGCGCCCCGGCAGGCAGCGAGGGGAGCTGGCCACGCCTCTGAAGGTCCGGCAGAGATCTCTTAATACAGGTAGTCCTCAACTTCGGAACATTCAGAGATATGAACAAACATGCAGTTCCCCTTTTTGAATCACGAGTGACGCTCATTTTTATGTTTATATTCTTATTTATTGTACAGTAACGTGATATTTTGTGCTTTTAACAGTTTTCTAGTGATTTTTAGAGTATTTGTAGTGAAACATTATAGTCAAGTAAAATGACGTAAACTTGATTTTTATTTTCCGTGTATTTTTTTTTTTAAACCAACACAAAATCAAGATAACTGAACTCAAGATAACCTGAGCCTCTATTTAATTTAATACGTGCTATTTTGATGTCCTGTAATTGTTTCTGGTCAGTCTTAGGCAATAGTACTTTATAGTGTTTAGAGTAGTAATGACATTTAAATAACTTCAAATGGAGATGATAGATTGAAATTTAAAAAGTTGAATTGTTCGTAAATATCAACTTACGAACAATTTAACTTACGAACATCCGATTGTGTTCGTATGTTGAGGACTATCAGTACCAAAGCCCCCGGCATCCCCACAGTTCCATCGACTAGCCCCTTACCCGCTGTCAGCCATCCCCTTCCCCTTGTGGGCGTCCCGGGGGTGACGGGACGGCATTGGGGGGCCAATAGAGAGAGTAATTAAAGGGGCTGATTAGAGTGACAGAAGGAGGACACCCAGGGACGACACAAGACTCTCTCTCAAGACAGTGAGGAGGAGGAAAAAGACGAGGGAGGCTGGAAATGCGACGCACATTTCACATCACATCAGCCTTCAAGTCAACAGCAGAGGAACTTTTCGTGTCCTCCGCCGCTTCAATTGGGGCAGATTCCCAGGGGACGCTTCAACATCCCAGAAACACCGACAGATCCGCAGAGACGTTCTACCGGGAGCTTTTCAAGGTAAAAACAGGACCGTTAGGCCCACTTCTCCCTGTCGCACAGGAATAATAGATGCTTCCTGCGACTCCGAGATGCATTCAATCAGCATGGGAAATTACCGAGCTAATATTTATCCACCGCTGATGCTTTTGGATGAAGGTCAGGAATCGTTCCTGTCAAACTGGAGAAGCCACCAGCTGGTCATGTGATCCAGCAGCCACTCCTCGACGGGTCAAGATGAATCCGGGCTTCATTGACTGTGTCCGAGAGGGCGTGGTTCCAACCACCGACGTGACCAATGATCAGCTCCCCAGTTGCTACAGATGGGCGGAGTCAGGAGCAGTCAAACAGAGATAGGATGAAAACGTCGCAAAGAAGATCTGCCTCTTCTGCTCATCCATCTATCCATCCATCCATCCATCCATCCATCCATCTAGGCTCCGCCTCCTCCTCGCCTCTACTCCAGGGAGGAGGGAAGAAGACCATTACGGGTCATGATCACCAGTGAAGGTCGGGCATAGATCGATAGGTAGACTGTGAACCGCGAGGTTAAATAAAGGAGAACCAGTTTGGCCTCGGGGCAAAGGGGCTTTAGGTCGACTGGGGTGGTGGGAGAGGGGGGCAAAGCAGCGAAACGTCTCTATTCATAACATCGGAGCCACCAACTCATCTTTATTGGTATATTCAATACTCGGAATCTCGTACAATGAACTATTAAGTTTGTGATAATTCACTCCCTTCAGCTTGGGCGTGTGAGAGTCCAGTTAAAATGTCAGCGGCGCGTTAAAACCCCGACATCAAAGCACCTTCACATTGATTTAATCCTCCGCCAAAATGTGCACCAATCAGCAAACGTGGCCGCCCGAATCTCGTTTGAGGACAACGGGCCCAGGCGGGGTCAAAGCTGGAGTAACCTCAATTAAATTAAGTCCGACTCACCCCCACCACCATCCCCCCCCGCACAGCAGCTCCCATATAACACCTTCACCTTACAATATCTTGCATCACTTTCCATTTATTAGCACATCTGATAGGAACCTGGCATTAAAGCAGCAGGACTCATTATATATTCGTATATATTTACGAGGCTGTTGTGGCGAATCCGAACTGGAGCAGCAGGATTTTTCCCGGCGTAAAGGAAAATGAAGAGAGGAATGTGGTTTCGGGTTTCTGATCAGCAGAATTGAGATACAGTAATATTCGGCGCTGTTCGACGGCGCTCCGGCACAAAGGCATCAAGATGCGTTTCCGTTTGACTGACTGCAATTTACATAAATACACGTGTCCTTGGATTCAAGTCAGGTTTAATTATAGCGCCGCACGACAGCCGGGCTCCCGGCCCGAAACGGTTCACCGGCCAGCTGACGCGCCCCAGTGAGGAAGCCCTTTACCAGTAGGGGGTAGATCTGGAGGGGCACTTAGATCAGCTGATTACAGCCATTAGACGCGGGATGTTTACACTTGTTTAAACCCATTTCCCACTGTTTACACCAATTTAAACCCGTTTCCCACTGTTTACACCAGTTTAAACCCGTTTCCCCTGGTCATACCTGTTTAAATCAGTTTACCTTTGTTTACACCTGTTTTCCACTGTTCATACCTGCTTACACCGGTTTACCCGAGTTCACACCTGTTTATCCTTACTTACACCTATTTACCTCTGTTCACACCTGTTTCTCCCTGTTTACACGTGTTTACAATTGTTTACACCTGCTCACACCAGTTTACACCCGTTTACAACTATTCATACGTGTTTACCCATGTTCACATTTGTTCACTTGTTTACATTTGCTGACACCCATTCACACCTGTCTACCCCTGTTCCCACCTTTTTACAGCTGTACACGTCAGTTCACAACTGTTTACACCCATTTGAACTTTAAATATGAACCAGACTACAAACCTGTTAAATATTACATGCTCTCTCTCTCTCTCACACACACACACACACACAGTTTATCTTAATGTGAGTCCCTGTGGAGTTTGTTCATTTTCTGACGGATACAGAAAGAGGATCTTGGGCCGGTTCCAGCAGAACTCCACCCGAGGCAGCGTGGTTCTGGGCCCAAAGTGACCTTGATCACCACCCCACCCCCTCGCCCCCCGTGACTGATGAACTGTCAGTGGAGGAAATTTCCACGACTGATGATGTAGCGGTAGCATTTTAGACGAGCGCGTCTTACAAAGCGCAGCGTTGTTTCATCGCTATCATCAGCGCTAATGGCCTCAGCAGCGGGAGCATTAAGACGCCATCGTACAGAAGATCAGCGGGGGTTAAGCCCATTAAAGGAACCCCCCCCCGATAGCATAAACTTGCATTAATTATTCATCCCTGCTCAGTAAAGCGCTGCGTGTAATCCGGCGCGATGGGAAGACGGGGGCCGTCTGCAGATGACCAGCGGCGCTGCCTCCATCAATCGCTTTCCTGGGCTGAACTCTTTAGGATTCGAGGCCCCGCCACCACATTTTCTGCTTCACCGATAGTCAAAAGTTTGACCTTTGTTAGCCATCGTCTGTGTGCAGCCAGCGGGTCAGAACAAATCCCGACCCGCAGGGTATGATGAAAAGAAAAAGAAATCTTGATCATTACGAGAAGTTTGTTCCAGTAGATGATGTCACTTTCATCCCCGCCAACTGGAGAGCTCAGATCGGACAGCTGTCCCATCAGAGAGGGATGTCCCGCCAAAAAAGAACTACCCACAAAACACCAGGACAGAAGCAAAATCCAGGTATTCCTCAACTTACAAACATTAAGTGTTCCGACGCTTCACCATATCTGTCTTATCCTCCTGCAGTTCTTTTTGCCACAACCCCTTTGGAGGCAGCACTGATGCGTTCACACAACTCCAACACTCGTCCCTCCCTCTTGTTGTTGTTGTTGTTATCTGTTAGCATCTCAGGGCGTCAGGCTTCGTACCTTACCTTTACCGTTTATCATGAATGATGAAGCAAGGGCTAGTGAAAATAGTGAAGATGACAACTCTGACTCTGACCCACAATAACTCCTAACTACTCCCTCCCCCTTTCTTCATTCTAAAGGTAAGCTACACGCTACATGCTACAGTACCTACATTTGATCATCATTATCAACAGCTGACTCCGACTGTTGTTGTTGATGATCTTAAAAACTGGTGGAGCATTTCTTGAAGTGTTTTTTTTCTTACTCTCCTCAAGGATTAAATTATAAGAAGCAAAAGTTTACCGTAAATTAATCTGTATCAAAATGATCACGTGAATCACGAGTGATGCTTAACAGAAGATATCAGAACTATACGTACGTATTTTATTATGATTGCATATTTTTATTCTTATTATTGTACCGTAGCATATTATTAGCTTTAAGGGTTTTCCAGTGATTTTTAGAGTTAAGTTTTTAATTTTAAATCGTTGTACATTCAAGAAAAACTAAACTCTAAACGACCTAAACCTGTATTTTATTTGTTACGTGTTCTTTTTATGTCCTGCGGTTGTTTCTGGTCAGTCTTAGGGAATAGAACTTTAGTATTTAGAGTAGTAATGACATTTAAATGACCTCAAGTTGTGATAATAGATTGAACCTTAATAAATAACAACTTACAATCATCTAATACACAACCTCTCTGGACCAATTGTGTTCATATTTGGACTACATATAAATAACCCTAAAACAGTTCAGGCCAGACGTTGCCTATAGGGGGATAGGTCTCTGATGCTAGCAGTACTTGTTTGTTCTATCGTCAAGCTCTGTGGCGTCTGTGGCCTCCAGCGATGGGATGGAGATGTTGCATGAAGAAGTGTGGCATTTACTGAGGCTCACATGACGTCTGTGTGAAGTGTAGCATGCTCAGATCCACATTCTGTGAAAGATGATGCTCCGACACAATCATACGTAGATCCAGTCGTCCGCCATGAAACGACCAGAAGACATGTTTTTAAATGTCAAGGCCGATTCTGTCCGTCTCCAAAAATTAGGGGAGACCAGTAGGAACAGACTGGCCCTAATTTGCTTTATGAGTCGGGTTTTGTGCTGTCAAATGTGCTAACCCGTCTATTTAATACTGGCCTACATTTTTCCATCTTAATAAAAGTCGGAAGAGCAAAAATCCAGTTTTTTGTTCATTAAGTGTCACAAACCTCCCCCCAGCCGGAAACAAAGGAACCAAACCCCCACGAATGTCACGAATGTCACGAATGTCACGAATGTCACATGTCCCATTAAAGCTTCATTTGTTAAAGCTTCAGTTCTTCTTTGAGACCTGTTAGCTGCTGCTAACCTGCCGTAGATCCAGACTCTAGCCCCTGGTGGCGTTCCTGTGGTATCTTAGCCCATTCCTCACAGACAACCTCTCCAGGTCCAAAATAACTAAAACTATTTTAATCCCTTCCAGCCTTGTAAGAAAAAAGCCCCAAATCGTTTGCTTTATTAAACATTTTTCTTAACCAATAGAAATGCAGACTTGCGTACCTGTGTATATCCAAAAGCTGTTAAATCAATCCACTGGACATTAAGAAAGTTCTTGAAAACGTTTCGTCTCTCATCCAAGAGACTTCTTCAGTTCAGAGAGGGGCTGATAATGTCCCTGCTTATAAACCCTGTGGGGTGTGGTCAGTGCTTTTCACATTCCAACGACCGTCGTTCAACCCATCTGGCTCCTCAACAATTTTTTGTGGGGGTGTCAAAGGGGGTCGTTGAGATGTGAGTTACACCTTTGTATGCTAATGAGGGTCATTAGCATGAGACACATCACCTGGGTCAATCCACTACCTGTGTATAATTAATTATATATTAGTAAACAATGATAAAGAATGAAAAGAAATGCAAAAGTCAGGAGAACACACGAACTACATCTTCACTCAACCAACGAGAACGAGAACCTCTCTCACTGATGTTGTATCCATCCACCAACACGTGGGAAAGAACAAGATATGGTCTCACTGATGTTGTATCCATCGACCAACTAGCGGTGGTCCTGAAGCACCGTATCTAAACTCGTATGTCGAGCAGCTAATATCTCAAGGTTCTACTGTAATCCTGGTTTATCTGCTGCATATCTGTATCAACAAACCCTCAACCAGAAGGAGCCTGAGTCCATTCTGTAACCACGGAAACAGGAAAATAAAATAAACCTCATTGAGATGTGCAAAACTTCTGCGACTTCCTACTGACCGATGCCTCTGGTCGTGAAACTCTGGCCCAGATCGCGTCCCGCCGTGAACCCGAGGCCATCTCAGTGACCACAGGTGTGAACGAGCCGCCTGATAACCTCACAGACGACCATCATGTCATCACACCTGAGTGGACATCGGCATCCACAGCATCTCCCGTCGTTTTGCGGCCGAACTGTGGAGCTTGTGGGATTTTATTATCGCACACCTGACTGCGACTGAACCCGGTGAAAACCTCCGGGGGCCGACTTCAGCCAGAGTCACAACGGGTACCGACTTGATTCAGAGCCGATCCAAGCAGGAGGCCTACAAACAACAGAACCGGTTCAGGCGAGGACGGCGACCCAACCAGGCGAGATCATCACCTTAATGTCGTCAAGATCGACCTCCAAGGCACTAGTTCAGTAGGAAAGCAGGAAAGTCTAACCGGAGAGACAGACCAGAACCCAACTGGTCCCTGTTTGTGAGGGGAGCTGGTTTAACGGGATGAATGATGATCCTTCGGTATCTTTTTTCCCTTTCCCGCTCTGCCGGCGTGACGCCGACCAGCGCTAAGCTCCCGCCAAGAGAGCAGAGCAGCGCTAACAGGATAGACTCAGTTGAAGGGCATCAGAAATAAGCACGTTACTGGATATTCAAAGAGATCTGCCTTAATAGTCTCTTTACCACATCGGAATAATCTAAACTGCCGTCAGCGCCGTTGGGTTGTCTGTTGCGTTTGACGCTTTGCTGCAAACACGGCAAACGAATGAAGAAACACGCAAACAGCTGTTTATTAGCATCCTGCTAGCTACAAGGTGGAAAGACCAGGTTATAACGAGTAAGAATATGTTTAATCCGAGGCCTGTAAATTATGGATGACGTCTCCGTGACAGCTGGTGTCAGATTACGCATCAAAATTCAAACGTGAAATCCAAGATGGCTGACTTCCTGTCTTTATACGATGAGCGCGAAATGAAATACGACATCAGCGTCCCCGACTGAAGGAACGCTCCAGGAGTATCCTGGATGTTTATTCTTCTTGTCCTTCTTCCTCACATCCTCCGTCTCGTCCAACGACGGCGACCGTCGCCGCGGATCTCCGGCATCAAGCGGCAAATATGACGACTCAGCCATTCGCGCAACCTCTCAGCAGCAAAGCTGATTTGCATTCATTTATTACCGAGTGAGCACTCAATCTTTTAAAGGGCCGGCGCCTGATTGAGAGAACTCCAAACACGCCGCGTTAGCGTGGAGAGTCTAAACGACCCGCAACATCACGTGTGCGCACAACACGGAGGTGTGTGTGACCTTTACCTGCACAGGACGACTTCTCGGCGAGGCAGGTTGTACTGGCTGCTCGGATCGGGGCACCTGTGGGAGGAGGAAGCAGGAAGGATGTGATTCCTGATGTAAATGCGAGCATCTCCGAGGAAGAGCAAGAGCATTGGTATTCCGCCGCAGCGCCGGCCTCCTCACCTTGACGCCGACCTCACGACCCCACAGTGGAAATCATTTGGCAGCTGCTCTGACCCCCAGCAGTAGGAACGTGCACACACACCAAAACACGTGCACGCTCTTCAATGGCTGGTTTACAGCTGAAGAGTTACTTCTAACTGCTAAAGGCTTGGATTTAAACAGACAGGCGCAGCAGGAGACCATTAAAGAACGTTAAGTAGTACCTCGATATACGAGCCGCTCCACAAACGAGTTATTTGAGATACATGTCACCGCTCTGCCCAGATTTTGTTTGTCATACGAGCAGATCAGTTTGGATCTAGTTCTTTCTCACATGTTGGTGGATGGATACATCATCAGTGAGACCAGATCTCGTTCTTTACTACATGTTGGCGGATGCATACATCAGTGAGACTGCATCTTGTTCTTTCCCAGTGATGCATCACTGAGACCAGATCTCGTTCTTTACTACATGTTGGCAGATGTATACATTAGTGAGACCCAATCTTGGTATTTCCCATGTGTTGGCGGATGGATACATTAGTGAGACTGGATCTCGTTCCTTCCCACGTGTTGGCGGATGGATACAACATCAGTGAGACTGGATCTTGTTCTCATTGGTGGAGTGAAGACGTAGCTCGTGTGTTCTTGTGACTTTTGCTTTTATTTAATTCTTTATCATTTTTAACGTAACTTATATATGATTAATTATACACCCGTAAAGTCTGTGTCTATTGCTTGATAGAAATATGTTTATATTTTTTTCATGATTTAGGGGTTTTGGGACTTTTTTATAAGACTAATGGATTAAAATGATTTTAGTCATTTTAAATGTGGAAACATTTGACTTATTTTCTCAGTAACGGAATGGATTAAACTTGTATCTCGAGGTTCTACTGTACATGAACACACACATAAACACACACACACATGTGACCCCTGAGGTCACGTCCAACACCTGAATCATCTACGTTTACGTTCTGTCGTGAGCTGAAGTCGGTTCTACAGCGATCTTCCAGGAGCTCAACATGAGAACTAATGCGTTCAGGGACGGAAGCGACGCACAACAAGGCGCTAACACAATATGTCCTGTTGGACGAGCCGGGACGACGCGGCACATGGAGGAGGGATGAATTAAACATGAAGGAGGCGAATCAAGCGGGCGCCGTTGTGTTGTGGGTGAATAAATGGTGCATAATTGATTCCGCCGCCTCTCATTCTGTTTCTCCGTGTGGAGTTACGTCTGGTCCAGGGATCTGGTGTCACTGATCTGAAGATCCACTGAGATGACGCGTGTTAATACACACTGGTGTGAACGCGGAGTTCACGCTGCATTCAAGTACAGCTGGGACATTTGGCTACATAGTGATGGAATAATAATTATATATTTTATAATGTGGATGAAAGCTTAGTAGAGTGGTAGAATCTTTATATAATTTATACTTTTAGGATGTTTCAGTTATTTTCCCCATATTTAATGAATGTTTGTGCTCATACAGGTCTACCTGCAGAGCCCTTCCTCTATGCACGTCAATCATTCCCTCTTATTTCCTGTTTTGGGCTGTGACGTCATATTTAGTATGACACGTGATTTGACTAGTAATTAGATTCTCATAGATGCAGTTTGTCTCCAAATCAAGTACATACTCCACAACTAAAGTAGAATATTCTTCATGAGCAGCTAGAAGGAGACTCACCAGACTCACTTAGCTTCTAAGCTAACGTTGTCATCCAGGTTCCGGTACCGGTACCACCGGATGATTCTGGATTATTTAGAACGTGGATTAAACCAACGCCTATCCGTGTCTCTTTTTTTATTTCACGGATGTTTAAACTAAATTAAGTCTGGAGACGCTCAGGTTTAGTCCAGGCTTCAGGCGACCCGGTGTTCTCATCACGGCTAGCTAGCAGGCTAGCTAACGCTAAAGGCTCCTCCGGATGTCCGCGGTGACTCTGCATTTACACCTGCGTCACGGAGACGCGAGGCGCGTACTTGTTTACTCACAAATAGCAATAAAGTCAATAAAAACAAAGTGTAAGTCCTGGATTCATCACCGACAACCGAAACAACCGACTCACACACCGGACACACGCTGGATAAAAACTCACCGTCTACGTTCGGTAGGATGGCTCGGTGCACGATGGGAGATGTAGTTTTATGTAGGAGGTGACGTTATGGACTGAAAGGCTGTGTCACTTTTCTGAGACTACAACGAATAACCCGGAAGTAACGTTGACGTGTGGCATTTAAGGAGCGTCTGAGTTATTTTGACAGTTCGAACGATGATTATTCGTTTTAGAGAAAATCTTACTTTATTTAAAGCATTTAACAGAACAAAATCTATTTTAATACATTTTTATGTGAAATAAATACACGAGCGTGCTTAAAATACTAAAAAAATCATAGAATAATGATGAAAAACCAAATGATGCGTTCAAAGACCTCTAGAATGGCCTTTTAGACATATATATATAACACCGGAGATTTGAAATGTATCTGAGGGCTGTGATTTTATTCATGTTTCTAACTTTAAATTGATTACAAGCAATTTACAAATCACATATAACAAAATTCTAAAGGTTACACTTATGATTAACATTTATTAATACGTGTGTTGGTTATTTTTTAGATAACATTTGATTTCTGTCACTGAAAATCAACATAAATTGAAATGTGGGGGGATTGTGGTGTTTATCATGAAAAAATATCAATAAAATGAATGTAAAGCATAAAGAATAAGTGCACACATATTGCATGAATATGATAAGCACATATGAATATTTCATGTGTCACAAGTAGTACACAACCACCTGGTAGGTCAGTCAACATGTTGTGTTACACAGCAAACACACATCTTTCGCTCACACTAAGCACAGTGTTTTTGCTGCTAAACTTAAAAAACAACTTGTTTAATGTTAAACGCCCTTTAGACGGGTTTTTGGTTTAATAATCTTCACAAGCTTGTTTTTTTCCACAAAAATCAGCATAATATGCTAATTTTCTTGCTGGCTTTTCGTGCTTCTGTTGCAATAAATCCTGTGAAGTCAAGTTGCAGCCAGACGAGCCCGCATTTTGATTCATGAATCAAAATCAGCTCTTATGCTATAATTTGTTTTGTCTCCAAGCCGAATTTTAAAAAATCTCCTCCTTCCAAACAGCCCATCGTGAAACATCAGGTGCAAAACGTTGATTCAAGGCCGAGCAGGACGCTCCTGGTGTATCAGAAAAGCACCGTGTCAGGAGTAAGGGTTGCACATAACAGCCATCATGAGACACTTTAACACCCCTATCAATTTAAAGAGTTAACCAGACGTGGCTGATTCTGGATACAAGGCCATCTGAGACGTTTATGAAGCTTTTTATTTCAGCTGTAAATTAATTGTCAGGAAAGTGAAGAAGAGCTTTTGTGTCAGACAAAGAAAGTCCTTTCATATAAGAAGAGCAATTAGCCCGAGAGTGCGAACGCCATCCATTGATGTATTGATAATGTGTCATCCAGATGTGTGAGAGAGGTGGGAGGGTTGGGGAGGGGGGAGACACTCTGTGAAACGACTCCTGGTCCTCCCGGTGGAAGGTTTCTGGAGGAGGATCGTTATCCTGATGGAACGTTTAGCGGCTGCGAGGATGGCGAGATTCCAACACTAGGATGTCATTCCCATTGGAAATATCTATCAGGATGGTGAATTCTAGTTGGAAATGTTTACTTCCTGTTGATATTACGACTTCCTGGCATTAGGAGTGAGCAGCAGTAGCTGATGTGAGGACGTTACGGGGGCCTCCGCATCAGAATCTGAGGAGAACCGCCGAACAAAAGCGTGCTAATGTGCTGGAGCCGTTTCTAAATGCAGCGGCGCTTTGTGAGGGAGAAGTCTTTAAACCAAGAAGAAGAAAGCATCAGATTATCTGTTTCTAAATATACCCCCACCCAGTCTCACAGAGGGTTGAGCAGCACCGGCCAAATTTCACAGAAGTGGGGTGGAAACGCTCGTCGTTACGTAAGCGTTGACTCATTTTGTGTCGACCTCAGAGGTGTTGGACGTTATATAAACGCTTTCTAATAGCTGATCAGAACCGGCCTCGCTGCTCTGCATGCTGTGATGTAGCTAAATGGTATGCGGCCGCTGAGGTCTCCAGATCTGTTCCCAGGTCAGCCGATCCGAGGCCCATTCAATCCAACGACATCTAGAGAGAGGAGAGTGAGGTCGAGTCGCCCCGTCTGGATCCATGTGAACGGTAATGTGTGTGTGTGTGTGTGTGTGTGTGTGTGTGTGTGTGTGTGTGTGTGTGTGTGTGTGTGTGTGTGTGTGTGTGTGTGTGTGTGTTGTGTGATCAGGAGACAATGTGACACAGACACACATCGACCAATAGTCATATCAGCTTCACAGCACCGTGTGACGCCTGCAGTTAGAGACTGACACAGGAATTACCTGTTGATCTTTATTTACCTTTATTAATCTTTACTTACCTTTATTAATCTTTACTTACCTTTATTAATCTTTACTTACCTTTATTAATCTTTACTTACCTTCTTTAATCTTTATTTACCTTTATTAATTTTATTTACCTTTATTAATCTTTACTTACCTTTATTAATCTTTACTTACCTTTATTAATCTTTATTTACCTTTATTAATTTTATTTACCTTTATTAATCTTTATTTACCTTTATTAATCTTTATTTACCTTTATCTTTGACATGATTTAATTCTACTTACCTCTATTTATCTTTAGTTACCTCTATTTATCTTTATTTGACTTTATTTAATTCTATTTATCTTTATTTATATGTATTTACCACTATTTATCATTATTTACTTCTATTTATCTTTAGTTCAAAGTCAAAGTCAAGTCAAAGTCAGCTTTATTGTCAAGTGTACCATACATGGACATACAGCACAGATGAAATTGTAGTCCTCTCTGACCCAAGGTAAACAGGCAGTACAACAGGCGGTACAACACAGGCAGTACAACAGGCAGTACAACACAGGCAGTACAACAGGCAGTACAACAGGCAGTACAACACAAAGTATGTGACAAAACACAAAGGGATGGTAAAGATGGTAAATATTTCCTCTATAAGATAAATAGAGGTAAGATAAACAAAGGTAAATGAAGATAAATAAAACTATATAAAGATAATATATACTTTTATCTTTATTTACCTTTCTTCATCTTTATTTATCTCGATTTATCTTTACTTTATTCATCCTTATTGACTACCTTCCTACCGACCTTTCTACCCCCCACCCATCCGGATCCATCCCATCGGCCTACCAGAAAGCCTCAGCTAGACCATCAGGAAGAGTCGCCATGGGTACCGATGCCAAGGCGGGGCAACAATCAGCCACCTGCTCTACCTGGATGATGTCACGCTGTTCACCAGGAAGGAGTGTGAAGACACGGCAAGACGATCCAACCTGGGGGGGGGGGGGGTCGGACGACATCTAGCCTGGGTAGAAGTACCCTGAGATCCCAGAGGGTAACATACAGAACGTCAGCCTCTACTGTGACCCCCCCCCCGAGTCCCAGGTCTCTGCTAGATCCCGGGTCGGCGTTGGTGCCCAGCCAGACATTCGTCACACCTCTGAGCTCCGCCCCCCCCCCCCCCCCCCCCGGTGAATAATTCTCGCTGTGATTTCCTTCAGGTGAATTTCTCCTCTATTTTTTCTGATATCAAAATAAATCTTAGACAAAATGACAAACTGTGGGAGAAACTGAACTCCGCGGTTTGATCTGTAAATATTGAGCAGGAATGGGCGAGAGCATCGATAAATAATGTCACAGTCTGTTGAGCAGCATTAATGATTTATGCTGCCATCCCTCTCTTATTTTGAAAAGCCTAGCAGACGGTATCCAGACGTGAACGGTGAGCTTCTCCTCGTCTGCCGGTCGCCAGCTGGACCTGAAGCTACGGCCTCCTGGACACGGAACCGCTACATAGCTACGACATCGCACGCCTTCAACCACACGACACACCGGCTTCTGTGATTGGTGGCAGCCGCGGCCAACAGTCTGGGCTGCCAGAAGTTTGTTATAGCATTACCAGCAGCAGGATTGCTAACCGCGGCGTTGCTTGCTGGAGTCATGTTCGCTACAGTATAGCTAGCTATAGCATTGTTGGCTGCTGCATTGTCACTAGCAGCATTGCTAGCCACAGCATTGTTAGTTGCAGCAATGCTAGCTACAGCATTGTTAGCTTGAGCGTTAAGCTCTACAATTTTGTTTGCTACAGCATTGTTAGCTGATGCGTTGTCAATTGCAGCCTTGTTAGCCACGGCATTGTTAGCTGCAGCATTGTTACCTGTACTATTGCTAGCTGCAGCATCGTTAATGTCATCGTTAGCTACAGCATTGTTAGCTGCAGTGTTGATAGCTGCACTATTGTTAGCTCCAGCATTGTTAGCTGTATGATTGTTAGCTCCAGCACTGCTACACGCGACGGGTGTATTTATTTAACGCAGTTTGTCAACACATGAATACATTCAGAAAGCAAACTCGTCCAACGGGGAACGACTCGTTGAAATCAATCGCAAGGTGTTTTCACTTCCTGTCCCGAGTCATGTGATTGTGGGGCTCCGGAGATCTGGCGACAGTCCTCCGGGTTTTCACCTGTACGAACCACCTGGCCGTGTTGTCCTGTTGTTGTTTTATTGATTGACAGCTTGGTGTCACCTTGAACTGAGTGATTGATTCCGCATCGGAAACACTTCCGGCCGGACCTCCTTTTGGGACGGACCGGTGTAGGTGAGCCTATTTCCGGGTCGCTAATGGCGAAAAAAGGGCGGGAGGGACCCCCCGCAGCGCGCACGCGCTATGATTACCTCTCATTAGGGGACGTATTAGCCAATAACGCGAGGATGCGCGCGCGCTCTCGTCGGCGCTAGGATCCAGCGGAGCCCCCCCCACTCCCCCCTCCCTCTCTCTCTCTCTCTCTCGGCTCGAGACTGTTTTAAAGTCTCTGCCAGACTTGGGCTCGCGCGCTACTTCCTGGACGGCAGAGGAATGGGAAGCTGCACGCGCGTCTCCTCCACCGACTCCGTCCCTCTGATCTCCGCGTCCGCCACGAGCGCTGCCTCCAACGCCGCTGCCGCATCAGCGACGACGCGCCGCGCGGACCGCCGCTGCCGCTGCCGCTGCCGCTGCCGCTCCCGCCGCTAGTCTCCACCTGCCGCATCCGAGTGGTATGAACGCAACCCGGAATATCTGCGGGATCTCCGGACGGAAAGACTCACCGGTGGACCTCTGAGAGAATCTCCGCCCTCCGCGCGCGGCAAACCGCGTCCGTCCGGGACTCCGTCCGCGCCGCGTCTCCGGCAGCTGCTTTTTTACGCAGCGGAGGTGCCGCTGATTTAGCCGCAAATAAAAAGGGAGAAACTCAACAGTTGTTGCCGCTGATTGTTTGCATGTCGACGTGGGCATCACGGCCATGTGGGGGCTACTGCAATCGCGTCGCCGGTGGATTTGCTCCGTGGTTTTCCCAGCCTTCCTCCTCTTCCTCCGGGCCGACTGTCATCCCGGTAAGTTTCCTCTTCTCTAAAGTCACGCACTGTTTTATTTTACTTATTTATTTATTTGTTTATTTGCATTCGTTGTCCATGAACGTGACGCTGATGACGTTAAAGTGGATCCCGTCACCAGCGTCCGTTAACGGGATGGGAATATCGCGCACACGGAGGGGCTTGACGCGCTCCCACCGGCGCGCACCGGCGCGGCGGGGACGCAGCGTTCGGTGGAAGGGTTTTTATGTAACGGAGTGATAACGGGGGGGGGGGTATATCTGTCCGGTTCCTGTTCGGATCGGTTGCACAGACCCGGACAGGGGAGGGTTGAGTTAGTGGTGGGGGCAGGTGGGGTAGGTGGTGGTCCGGGCAGGGGTAGTTGGGTCAGATGGAGGGAGGAAGATGTGATGGCGTGTCAGCCGGCGGCGCGTACGGCCAAAGCCGTTATCACGGAGCCTGGAGCGGGACAGCAGGGCTGTGAACCCCCCCCAACAAGAACAGACACACACACACACACGCCGGTTTTCACACCCATGAGAATGTGTTGGTCAAAGAAAAAAAATTAACCATTTTTTTTTTTTTTTTTGTAAAAAATAAAATAAATCATCATCATTTAATTAAGGTTTCTGGTCACATGACGTAATCAAACTTCATCCAGCTGTTTTTATTTTATTTATTTATTTTGCTAATCCGGATTCAGACCCGAACGCCGTTCACACCACAGGTGTGACATCCGGATCCGGCAGGAACCATTTCGGACCCGGATCTCCGGTCGTGACTCATGACAGCGGCGCCGTTAGCCCCGACGGCGTTAGCCTACTTTTCACCTTCACCAGATTAGCGCTTTCCATTCCTTCAGATGTGAAACACAGGCGGGGGGGAGACGCGCTAATCCGGACAGCGTTCAGCCTGCAGGCTTACATCCCGTTAAAGGTTTGCATAAAACATGACGGTTCTTCTTCCAGTTGCACATCAAAATCAGAACCTCAACGTCCTGCAGGACCAGGAGATCCCAAACGACCCGGAACCCCATCGGGGGATGCGGAATAAAAAATGCGGAATAAAAAATGCGGAATAAAATCCCCGGATCCTGGATGTTGGATCTTCTCGGATCTCCTTCACTTGGATCTCCGAGTGACGCCTCCGTCGGAGCTGAAAGGGTTAATAGTCGCTCATAAATCAAAATGCTCCGGATGGATGATGGATGGATGGATGGATGGATGGATGGATGCGGAGGATTGATTTATCCCCACCCCCCAGGCTGCTGATGAAGGATGGATAAAACAAACTCGCCACCAGAAGTTCTCCAGCCGTCAGCGGGCGACGCTGCGTTCAGGCGTCGCGTGAAAAAATCCGACAGCGCTAATCTGACGTGTAAATGTCTGTAGATTAGAACCGTTGACAGAAAAATGTGACTCCAATCGACCAATCAGAGGCCTCCTTTTCCTCTTCCTCCCTTCACTGGTGGAATAAAAGAATTTAAAAAAAAAAGAATCTGATTTCCAGATTTGGGTCAAGCGATTGTATTTTCTTCCCGCGCTGCTGCAGGATGAGCGTTTAGCCGGAATCCGACGATCGGTTGTGTCGGTGGATTTACGGTCGGATGTAGAAGCCGGTCGGTCGGTCGGACCCTGCGGAGTTAACGATCTCTCGTTCTGTACTTGACCTCTTCGACTCCTCGACCGCCTCGACGTCGCCGCCGCCGCCGGCGCCCCGGCGAGGATGAGGAGGGACGGGATGATGAAGGAGCCGAGATGAAGGAGCCGAGCTGAAGGAGCGCTCGTCCTCCCGCTGGGCCTCCTCATCCTCACAGCCGTCAGTGGTAATCCAGCTCTGGAGAGGAGCCCCCCCCCTACACACACACACACACACACACACCTCCACGGGCCTCCTAGACCTCCTCCAGGGATGGGGGGGCGGTATCCATCCGCCAACTAGAACTAGATCCGGTCTGGATTGGGCGTCGGTGGAGGTCAAAGGTCAGCGTCAGAAGTGAAACTTGTGTGAAATGTTTACCCACAAGTTATTTTTATTAATTTCTTTGCCCCTCCACTCTCCAACCCCCCCCCCCCATCCGTCTCCGTCTCCTTCCTCCTCCTCCTCCTCCTCCTCCTCCTTCTAGAGCTGCTTTGTTAAACAGGTGTCACAGACCTGTCCTCCTGGCTGGGGGGGGGGATGGGGCAGGGGGGGGGCCCTCAGTACCCAACATTATCATCATCATCATCCCTGCGCCGGTAAAACGCTCACAAACCGGGTGAGCTTTATCAGCCGGTGCGGTTTGCCGCCGCCGCCGCCGCCACCGGTGGAGGAAGAGGAGCAGATAGGAGGAAGAGGAGCGCCTCCATTGTGGGTTCAAATGATGCTGCTGTTGTCGCACAAAGGGGGGGGAACTTAAGATAAATAGGGGCGATAGGCGGAACAATGGCGGCGATGATATGACGAGACTCTAATGATATCTGGGGGGGGGGGGGGCGATGGATACCGGCGACGCCTTCGATCGCCGTTTCCGCTCAGCCGAGCACGCCGCCGGCTTTTTAATCTGTTTCTTATCAGCTTGTTTTTTTTTTTATTTCCTCGCCGTCTCAGGTTGGAAATGGAGAGCGCCCCCCCCCCTTCCTCTTCCTCCTACTCCTCCTCTTCATCGCTGCTCCCCGGCTTTAATGGGCTGCTGGAAATAAGGCCTCCTCCTCCTCCTCGCCATTGTTCCGCTTCATCGTGTTCATCAAGTCCGCCGCCGGGTGATTCTGAGTCGCGTTTGGTTTTCTGGAGGGTGCTTCCTCTTCCTCTTCCTCTTCCTCTTCCTCTTCCTTTTCCTCCTTCCCGTCTTCTTTCTTCTTCCTCTAATGGCGGCGTCGCGTTCACGCGTCTGTGTGACAAACGCTCCGGTTAAAAAGTCATTACCTTTGCGACCCAAATAAAGGGGCGGAGCCAGACTGTAGCCCCACCCCCAAGTCCACGCTCCCGCCTCAGGCTTCCTGGGCTTCAGGCCGAGGCTGGAGAGGAAAAATAACGTAAAAAAATAAACACAAACAGGCTGGAAAACAAACCAGTAAACAACCAGTAAACTACCAGGTTACCAACAAATAACCAGTAAACCAATAAACGATTTGTAAACTACCAGTAAACAACCAGTAAACAACCAGTAAACAAACAGTAAACAAACAGTAAACCAATAAACAGCCAGTAAACAGCCAGTAAACAACAGGTAAACGCTGGCGGGCACCAGAAACAAAGACGTGACGGAAGCCCAGAGGTCAAAGGTCAGAGCAGCCAATCCCGCGTCTTGTTTTTGTCTTTGGGGGAGGGGGGGTTGGGTGTCGCCCCTGAGGCCTTCTGGGTGTTAAAGGGGGCGGGGCTGACAGGCTGTCGGGCGGCCGACGGCGACACTAAACAAACAGCAGGAGGTGACGGGGTGGGGGGGTTGGGGTAGGGGGGGGTGACAGCCGGCGAGCGTTCACGCCACACCTGTCCCGTAGATTTAACGCCGCCGGCCGTTTCCGACACACCGGATTGATGTTCCTGACGGGGGGGCGGCTGACGGACGCCGGGCGGCGTTTTTTTTCGGACCCTCCCCCCCATGACACGTGTCGCCTCGCCGACACTTTGTGTTCTTTTGTCAGACTCCATCGGCGGCCGTCGTCTGGCGGCGCTGACAGCTCGCCGATACGCCGGTGGGAGGTGTGAACGGGGGCCCCCCCTCCCCCCACGAGGAACGCTCGCCAGTCGCCTCCCATCAGTCACCGCCGCTGACGGGGGGGAGAGGAAGCAGCTGCTGCTCCCCCAGGACAGTGAGGCGGTGGGTAATGGCTCCGTGGCGCCCCCCCCCCTCCTTCCTGGCTCCGCCCCCTGGCGACGACGCGTCCGTTTTGGTTCACATCTCCCACGATTCCATCCGACAGCCAATCGATAGACTTATCCTCTTCTTCCACTTTTGTTTCTGGATCCTGCCCCGCCCCCTCCCCCCTAATCCCTCCCCTTTTAGATGGGGGTTGACCCCCCCCCCCTTTTTTTTTTCTACATACTTCTATAAATGTGGATTATTTTTTCTGAACAGCCCAAAATAATTGCCATGACATTAAATCCCATTCCTCCACACAATGGAAAAATGAATTCACACACACACACACACACACACACACACACACACACACCTTGTTTTACAGTTGCTCGTGACGTCTGCCGCCGGAGCCGTTAATGAATTAAGTGACGACAATTAGGATTCAGGGTGAATCTCAAAGTCGTCATGGCGACGAAGGCGGCGAGGACGGGTGAGGACACCTTTTAAAAAGCTCCTCCCTGGGTGTTAATGAGGAAATAAATATGATATCACCGTTTTATGGAGATGGACGGCGGCCGCCGGCTCCCGCGGCGACAGGAAACCAAACTTATTTACAGCCTGGATCTTATTTTGAGGTTCTGGCGTCCGTTCAGCGGCGATAATCGTTGACTCAGCGGGTTAATTGCTGGATTTGGCTTCATCAGCATGAAGCTATAAAACGGGAGCGGTCCTTACATTACTGCTCATGCTAATGCTAGTTGTTTACAGAGTTGCGGCGTGATGAGTGGTTATAACAGGTCATAGCGTGGGGTTCTAACGTCCTCAGTTCTGGACTGATTTGATTAACCTTGATGGAGGAATGGGGCCGGTGCCAGGAATGGAATGGGACCATTGAGTCTGGAGAGGATCCATGAGGGTCTGTCGACGGTGCTTTACTTCCTGGTTTACAGAGAATGCTTTACTTCCTGGTGTGTGGACAGTGCTTTACTTCCTTCTCTGCAAATCATGTTTTACTTCCTGGTTTGCCTGTGGCGTTTTATTTCTTGGTTGGCAGACATCACTTTACTTCCTGTTTTGTAGACCGTGTATTACTTCCTGGTTTGCAGACAGCGCTTTATTTCCTGGTTTGCCTGCAGATCTTTACTTCTTAGTTCACAAACAGCGTTTTACTTCCTGGTTCAGAAATGGCGCTATACATCCTGGTTTGCCTATGTTGCTTTACTTCCTGGTTTACAAACGGTGCTTTACTTCCTGGTTTAGAAACGGTTCTTTACTTCCTGGTTTACAAACGGTTCTTTACTTCCTGGTTTACAAACGGTGCTTTACTTCCCGGTTTACGAACAGTGCTATACCTCCTGGTTTGCCTAGGTTTCTTTACTTCCTGGTTTAAAAACAATGCTTTACTTCCTGGTTACGAACATTGCTTTATTTCCTGGTTTACGAACAGTGCTATACCTACTGCTTTGCCTAGGTTTCTTTACTTCCTGGTTTACAAATAATGCTTTACTTCCTGGTTCTGAACAGTGCTATACCTCCTGCTTTGCCCTGCACTTCTTTACTTCCTAGTTTGCGGACGGTGCTTTACTTCCTGGTTTGCCTACAGTGCCTTACTTCCTGGTTTGCCCACAGTGCCTTACTTCCTGGTTTGCCTACAGTGCCTTACTTCCTGGTTTGCCTACAGTGCCTTACTTCCTGGTTTCTCAGGGCGTGCTTGAATTATCACCAGCATTGATTCATACGTCTTCTGTTAGCACTCCGTCAGACCGCTGGAGTGAACGCTCATCCATCAAACTCTCCACACTCCATCGCCGGCTCCCACTCCTTAAATTAATTTTGTACCCCCACCACATCACCCCAACCCCACCCCCTCCATTCCACCCCTTCCAACACCACATAAGCAGCTCCCAAATCAACCCGTTGCCTGCCCCCCGGTCTCACGGCAGCACCTCAATCAAATATTTACGAAGGCGGCGCAAATATTCTTTTAGCCACGCTTTTCGTTTCTGCTTGGGGGGGGGGCGGAGCCATAGAGCTCCATCCGGCCGCCGATGGAGCTTTCATCCAATCAGACGGATGGATCTTGAGCAGCAATAAATATTCCTAGAGCAGGGGGAATATTTAATGTTTTGTTCTAACAGCGAAACACTACGTTTCAGGTGAACTTCCTGTGATGCGACAGGAAGTGGTGAATAAACCGCCACTGAGTCAACCCTTCAGGCTGGAGTGAGGGTTCTAACCCCCCCTTTTCTCGCGTCCCAGGACTCGGCGGAGGTTGATGCCTATTGTCCCGGCCTGATCCACCCCCCCCCTCCCTTGAAGGCAGTGCAAATAAAGGCAGTGAATAAAGAAGAGAGAAAATCACTAGATGCCAGGAAGTGTTGTGTCACACGGAACAGAGAGGCGCCCTCATTAAATTCCTGCAGCGGCGTTGGTTTTTCCACTTTAATGCTTGGGAGATGTTGGCTTCCTCCTCGGAGGGGGAGGGACGGGGACCATGGTTGGTTTGGGGGGGGGTGGTAATTTGTCGTTGCTCCAGAGGGAGGTGCTTTAAACATCAGCGCTCCGTCGTCTTTCTTCTTTCTGACCCCACTCTGCCTCCATCCTCCTGGAAGGGGGGGTTGGCTTCTACCTCACCTACTCTGCTTCCATAATGGAGGGGCTCTCTATTGTTAACCTACTGTCACCTACCAGTTAGCTCCTATTATAGCATCCCAGTTAAGGTTATTAATGTATGCAGTATCTCTGAATGAGTTTGAGCCAGTTAGCTCCGCCTACACCCCCTGTAGCTCCGCCCACTGATTTCACATCTTCTCTCCAGCCTTGACTCTTTTGTCTCCATCTCTATCTGTCGTTTTTCTTCCGCCGTTCCTAAAGAATAGCCCCCCACTCCTCCCTCTGCCTGCCAGGCGTTTGCCGGGTCTGGATGGACGAGTCGAGCCCCGATTGGATAAAGTCGGCCTCCATTCTTCACCGCTAGACAAGCAGCCGTGTTCCACCTGAAACGTCTTTGGATTTACGCGGCGCGCCGCGGCCATCTTTCTTCCGTTAATCACCTCGGGGCCCGGGCGCTCCGACTCGCCGCGTCCCCGGGCCGATGGATGACCTGCAGGGGAAATCGAATGGAATGCAGCCAAGCCTGACGCTCCCGCCGTTCCTTCCAGTAGCAGACGGAGAGAAGCAACAGCGCAGCAAAGTAATTCAGCACCGGAGGCCAGGAAGCAGCTTTTCTGCTAAGTCAGTGCATGTTGTAAAAGACTTATCCCGAGATAAACTCCTGTTTGTTCTGATCCCGAATCTGTTGGTCAACATGGGTGAATTAGCTGAATTTGGCTGCTAGGACTCCGACTCTCTGGTTCTGAGCCGCTGGCGCCGGAGGCGACTCATTATTTAGGCCAGTGGCCACCAACCCTGGAGCCGTGGACCAGTACCGGCCACAGACGGACTACGGAACCAACATTATATCTGTTTTATCTATTATCTGATTCTAGACGATGTTTGGTTCTGGAGTCTTAGCAGACTGTCTCTGACACATCGGTTTATGAGTCACTCTTTATGATTGGAGAAGCCAAAAACTTAATAATGTGATAAATTTGTTCATTTTTTGAAATACAATAGACTAATAACGTAATTAAAAGTCCTGAACCAATAACGTAATAAGTTTTGGCCAATTCCATAATAAATTGGTGTTAGGCTCCGAGACTTTTGGCTATTAATGTAATACTTAGTGGTTTGATTTTGGGACTTTTGGCTAATAATGTAATAATTAGAGGTTTGGCTTCGGGACTTTTGGCTAATAATGTAATAATTAGAGGTTTGATTTCGGGACTTTTGGCTAATAATGTTATAATTGGAGGTTTGGCTTCGGGACTTTTGGCTAATAATGTAATAATTAGAGGTTTTGATTCAGGACTTTTTGATAATAATATAATAACTGGGGATTAGGGACTTTTGTCTAATAATGTAATAATTAGAGGTTTGGCTTCGGGACTTTTGGCTAGTAATATAATAATAAGGGATTAGGGTTCTGGACTTTTGGCTAACAGCATAATAATTAGAGGTTGAGGTCACGTTAATTATTATGTTGAGAAAAAACCAGGTTTATGCTTGTTGAATCATTTTATTTTGTTGTGTTAATCCGTCACACCTTAAACGCTGGTTCCTGAAAATATTATCTGACGCTGAACCGGTTGGTGGAACAAAAATGGTTGGGGAACGCTGGTTTAGACGATTAACCTTCTAAAAGAAACAACAAACTCAGATCATTGGGAGCCAGAGGTGGGGGAGACGGCGGCCGACAGCTCCCCCCGACCGTTCAAACATGGACTATTCAATATTTAATTAACAGAGGAAACATTTAGACACGGAACGACGTGGTTAGTGACTTGCATGATCAATAAACAGATCATTTAAAGGTTCCAGGCTAATTTAATTTCTTCTTCTTTGTCTTTGCTGGACAACCCCCCCCCCCACCCTCCCGGGTTAGCCCGTTAGCTTAGCATCTGCTCTGACTGATCACCTCTGCGGGGGAAGCAGACGGCCGGTTTCGCTGTCCGCCATTACGACGCGTGCTACCACGCTTTATGGGACGACTTGTTCTGATTGGCTCGTAAAGTCGCCGCGGCGCGCCGCTAGCGGAGCGGAAACGGCTTCTCAAACGACGACTTTTAACGGACTCGTTTACAGACGGTCGTATCGCAACTTCTGTTTCTGGGTGGAACGCATCATCCGCCGTCCTCGCCATGCTCCTGTTATTAAAGAGCGTTTGCACTAAAATAATGGCTATCGTTAGCATTGCTAATTTGACATCATGTGTTCTGCTTCAAATGGGTGACCTCCGCTGACATTTAACCTTTTGAGACCTGACCCTGCTAATGAGCTAATTATACGGATGTTTCTGTTTCCGTATCCCACCCGCCGTGATTTTTTTGGGCCCCCTCTTTTTCCGCGATGGATTCTAGGGGCGCCCCCTGGAGGAATCTTCTGGATGTGATGCTGACAGGCAGCTGGCGAGCCAACCACAAGTGAAATGTAATTAGTGCTGAAGCGGCGAGCCCCGTTTCAGCCAGCGCCGTCATCTCCGGGCCTATTAGCCAAAATTAGCTCAGGCTTTAAAAACACAGTCGCTCGCGGGCTTTGAAGAGTCACACTTCTCCCTGTCCTTGCCAGGAGCCCCCTTTTCACACCCCTCCTCACTTTGTTTCAGCTTTTAAGAGGTGGGAACCAGGAGGGGGTGGGGGGTGGGGCATGTTTTCTTACATCCGGCTTTCTGTACGGCGCCAGAGCGTCACATTAAATCCCACTTCCCCCGTCGGAGGCGGAACACGGTTTTTCCATTACGATGCCCATTGGGCTCCGATCCCACCTGATCGGGGGTCGCGTGCTAGTGCGGGTGAGGGGGCGTCTTGGTGTTGCAGGCTAAGTGTCGCTAACAGGATTGCTTTGTGTCGCCTCAAACTGGACTGAAGCACGGGAACCAAATCAAAACTTTATTATCCGGGAAGAGGAAGCCGAACCGGAACCATGACGACGGCGTTCTGCGTTGTGTTTGTGAAATTTTACGATCCAGGAAATGGACAGCTCCGAACACGTCGGCTGACAGTAGCATGTTTGCGTTGGGCGGAGTTCTATCTATCTATCTATCTATCTATCTATCTATCTATCTATCTATCTATCTATCTATCTATCTATCTATCTATCTATCTATCTATCTATCTATCTATCTATTTTATCTTTTATTTTAATCTATTTTAATCTTTTTTTTAATAAATTTTTAATCTAATTTTTAATCTATTTTTATTTATTTATTTATTTTTATTTTAAAGTTTTATTTTCTTCTTCCTTCACAGACGTAAAAGCATATTTTATTAAACCCTGAATTGAAGTTCGATCCCTTAATGGAACTATTTTATGTTGTGTTCCGTGTGGGGAAACTAAATAAATCACGACATTAATATCAGAGGAGAAACTCTTTGAATTCTTTTCTAAACGTAATGGAGCCGAGTCGGATCTCTCAGAAGACGATATCATTACAACAATTATCGCAGCGCCGGGATTCCACGACTCGATGGGAGGCGGGCTTATCAGGAAAAGAGGATTTTGGTAACCAAGGTAACCAGGATGAATATCTGCTTGGGGGTGTGAAAGGCGGGAAGCGTTTGACGTTCCTGACGGCATCCAATCAGATGATCCGATGAGGCTGCGGGAGATCGCAGGTGGAGATAGTCTTATCTGTGATGACGGCGTCGCTCTCGGTTCTGGTTCTCGTGTTATCGGTCGTCGCCAGGCAACGTCGTCCAACGTCATCCAACATTGTCCAACATTTTTAGCCAAGAGGAATTTGTATTCATGAGGTTGTGAGGTCAAGAGGTCATGAGGTCAGGTCTCGGCGGCTGGTTCCTTCCTGCTTCCTGAGTCTTGCCGCGGCAGGAAGTGACTCCAAACTCCCGATTCTCACCAAGAGGAGGCGGAGTTAATCCGGATCCGGCGTCAGGGGGGCGGTCTTATCAGCTGAAACATCCTGATGTCACCGGGTGCGTCTTTACTGTTATGATTATTACGGGTTTAAAGGTGCGACACGCGGTCGCGGCGTCGCCGTGAAATCGCCCTTCTGATCGCCGAGGGCCGGATTTAAGTCGCTATCTCTGATGGGAGTCGAGCCGCGACGGCGAATCAAAGGCGTGACTTTCTCCGCTCACAGGAGGAGGGGCCGGGTTTGTTGGGGAGGGGGGGGTCTGGAAGGCCTTATCAGGCTGACTCAAACCTGGCCAGGCGTCGCCGCCGCCCAGGCGTTCCCGGCGCCGCTTTGAAAGGCCTTTCTGATGTGGGACCGGAGCTGCTGATGGCGGCGGCGACTGGCGACTGCTGATACTCTCTGCCTTCACATGAAACAACCTTCAGCCAGGAGTTATTTTCATAGTGAGGTTTTGTGAACGCCGCCCACGCCTGCGTCCTACTTTTTGAATCGATTCCTCCCCGGCGCCGCCGTTTTAATCAGACTTAAAGGAAAAAAATAAATAAATAAAATAAATAAAGGTGTAGGAGAAATAAGTTTTCAAATCCGTTTCATCCTTTTCGTTCTGCAGGGAAGGAAGAAAATTTAACAGCCTGACGAGCAAAATAATTATGTTTACATCCAGAGGAATTATTAACCAATCCGAGCTCACGCCCATTGGATGAGGTTGAGACTGTCGACCAATCAGAAGCTGCGTTCCTGACATCTTATTTGGATGATGATGAATTTGTTTTCAGAGTTTTTACATGTATTTTCTAGGTTGAAGCTACGCTAACGCCAATGCTAACTCTGCAGCTGAATCTTGCATTATGGGATGTATTTGACCTCATTAATATCTCATTAGTATGCATTTTTTCACTAAACTTGAGGACATCCTGTCGTTTCGTTTCCTTGGCGAGGCCAAACGCTAATTTAATCGCGGCGTTAGCAGGTTGATGCTAAATCAGCGCTAGGCTAAACGCGGGTTTGATTCACGAGGGCAGAGCATCTGCCCCCCCACCCCCACCCCCCCGGTTCAGTTCCTTATCCCGAGACGTGACGGAAAACAACAGTGTGGGGGGTGACATTCGGACGGAGCGCGAGCTATCGCTAGCGCCACCAGGCTAACGATAATGGATGTGGATTGGATTAAATGGGCTGGGTGGAGAACATTAGCGCTAAGGTCAGAGCTACTATTGTAGTGTGAGTCACTCCCTCCAATTGTAATCTCTCTAATTAGGCCTCGCCGCTGTTAGCCAGCAACCGCCCCCCAACCCCGCCCCGCCCTCCCCCATCCATCCCCCGTCCAAGGAGGACGAAGGGGGGGAGGCCGGACAGCTCCAAGGTGGACAGAAGTGATGTGATGCTAAGTGAGGAGGATGAATAATGAAAAAGAAATCCAATAATCTAATTAGCATCAGGAGGAATCTCTGCTGGACGAGAACCCGGCGACCCGGATTAACTCCCCGGGTCACGATTAGAAATCCAACGCCCAGCATCTGGAATCCAACGGGCTCCCAGAGCGAAACCGATCGAGCTGCTGATGATCAATCATCAGAAATATCCTGATCGACAGCTGAGGAAATGATCATCGTAATGTAATTTTGTGAGTTTGCCAGTTCGGGATCATTAAAGTTTATCTAATATAATCTGATATAATCTGATGTAATCTAATCCGTCAGGACAAATCCAGGTTCATGCGTTGAAACAGTCCAGGTTCAGGTTCACAGAGGGAAACAGTCCAGGTTCAGGTTCACGCAGTGAAACAGTCCAGGTTCAGGTTCACAGAGGGAAACAGTCCAGGTTCAGGTTAACGCAGTGAAACAGTCCAGGTTCACACATTGAAACAGTCCAGGTTCAGGTTCACGCAGTGAAACAGTCCAGGTTCAGGTTCACGCAGTGAAACAGTCCAGGTTCAGGTTCACACAGTGAAACAGTCCAGGTTCAGGTTCACGCAGTGAAACAGTCCAGGTTCAGGTTCACGCAGTGAAACAGTCAAGGTTCACACAGTGAAACAGTCCAGGTTCAGGTTCACGCAGTGAAACAGTCCAGGTTCAGGTTCACGCAGTGAAACAGTCCAGGTTCACACAGTGAAACAGTCCAGGTTCAGGTTCACGCAGTGAAACAGTCCAGGTTCAGGTTCACGCAGTGAAACAGTCCAGGTTCAGGTTCACACAGTGAAACAGTGAAACAGAGCCTATAAGTTATTTTTGTTTCTGAAGATGACATAATTACTCGATAACGACTGGACGGAGTCTCATGGAAGCTTTTAGCAGAATAAATTGCTCCATTTTAAGCTAATAATTAGTTTCTGACTTGTGACCAATGAATCAGACGCTGAGAGACGTGTCTGACGCTCATGTCGGGACACACGGTTCCTGATTGTCGGCAACTTTAAAACGATATTTTTTGGCCATTTTTTAAGAAATCCCTGATAAGTGAATGAACAAAACGAGCAGCTGGTGTGTGTTTGGTGTGTGTGTGTGTGTGTGTGTGTGTGTGTGTGTGTGTGTGGTGTGTGTGTGTGTGTGTGTGTGTGTGTGTGTGGTGTGTGTGTGTTTGGACAGGAAGCTGCTGGTCTCTAAAGATGAGACTCTAAAGCGTCGACAGAGTTCGTTTGGATTCATGTCGGAGTTTTACCTTAAAGCAACCGATGTGTTAATGAAACGCTGAAGCATCAAGGTGTGTTTTTCATTTGACAGCCCGTATATATGTGTGTGTGTGTGTGTGTGTGTGTGTGTGTGTGTGTGTGTGTGTGTGTGTGTGTGTGTAAGGTGTGTGTGGAATGCTAATGCAGGGACTTGTTTTTTCACGTGAACCGAGCAGGTTGTTTATTATGCAGCTGCAGGAGAGACTGAGCTGCATTTACAGAGATGGAGGAAAGGAGGGATGGATGGATGGATGGATGATGGATGGATGATGGATGGATGATGGATGGATGCAGCGATAATTTTATACATTATTTCACTGTCAAAATATATCAAAATGTTTTTCATTAAACTAAGCGTTTCTGCAGACGTTTCCATAGCATCCATCCGCCCATCCATACATACATACAGTACATCCGTCCATCCATCCATCCATCCATCGATGATCCATCCATCTTGTACATCCTCCAGGGCTCCTCCCAGTTGGATTTGTGACTTCTTCAAATGTTCTCAGTCAATCCCCAAAAAGGGGCGGAGCCAGGAAATAATGTGTTCATGATTCACCTTCATGGTGAATTCTGCCCCGATTGTCTTGAGGAGTCGGATAGAAAACGAGCCTCTGGTGGTTTCCTTTTAGCCTGTTAGCCTATTAGCCTGTCAGCCTGTTAGCATTGGTACCGCGCCGCCGTGTGGGCTCTTCCCCGTAGAGGCGCGTATTTTTTTTTCCCAGTGGCAGATGATGATGTTAGGGGGCGAGTCGAGGGTTTGTGGACGGGGTGAAATGGGATTGGACCCGAGCGCCAGCTGATGCGAGCCGCTCCAAATTGATTGGTGATGGCTGTTCATGGGGGGGGGGGGGCGTGGCTGTAGTGACACTAATATGAATGCAGATTGAAATGTGGACTTTGGCTTGAGGTAATAGCATGGGACGTGTGTGTGTGTGTGTGTGTGTGTGTGTGTGTGTGTGTGTGTGTGTGTGTGTGTGTGTGTGTGTGTGTCATGCTGCTGACGTGTGTGTTCCGTTTCCTTCCAAACAAAAACTCAACCTGACGTAAACGTTAAGTCGTCAGGCACACCTTTCTTTTCTAAAATGCTCCGTAATGGAGCATTTTAGAAAAGAAAGGTGCCTTAGCGCCCCCTGCTGGCAGGAAAGGGAAGTACAATAGAAATTTGTGATTTCCTTCCGACACGTTTCCCAGAATCCTCGATAAAAACAAACCACGAAATTCGAGATAAATTCCGTCAGGTTTTAGTCGGATGTCCCGAACCGTCGTTCACGCCGCCGCGCCGCCGGATGACTCCTCCTTCACGCTCGGCGTCTCGGGGAGGAAAGGCGTGAGACAGCTGGAGGAAGAGGCGCCGCTCTTCCTCACGTTTGACTAGATCTGGTTCACGCCGCTGCAGATCCGTCGCTTCCGGAACATATTGATCCCAGAATAACATCAAAGAGTCCAGATGACAGACTGAAGACGTGCTGTGGGGGGGCGTTGGTGGTGGTGATGGGGGGGGGGGGGGCAGCGTGATGTCATCGTTTGGCTCCGACTGCGGGAGGTTTTAGTGCCGACTGCAATCTGAGGCCCGTCGGTTCCAGGGTTCTGTCTGCGTTCTGACGACTCAGCAGAAACGAAGTTCCCGATTGATTATTCATGATTCCTTCTGCTGAATGATGAGGTCAGCAGGACGGCGATCAGCTGATCGGCGCCGGTTTCCCTGGAGGTTTCCATGATTACCAGAAAGGGGCGTTTCTAACGGAGGGTCATTTCTGAGCTGGAGCGCCCCCCAGATGTGATGTCCTTCATGGATCTTCATCACCCACGACGGGTGGGCGGAGCCACTGGCTCCTCCTCTTCACCTCCTCTTGATTTTTCCGTTGCCTTGTTGTTGCATTGCCATGTGTTGTTGCGTTGCCCTGTGTTGTCTGTTGCTCTGTGTTGCCGTGTTGCCCATGCGTTGCCGTGTGTGTGCGACACACACTCATTAGCCACATTAGCGGCGGCGCTAGCAGCGGACGCCGGGCGGCGGCGGCGGCGTGTTGCGTAGATTGAGCTCCAGCCGCTTCTGCAGGACGTTGGCTTAAAGGTGGAATTCTCCTTTAGTCAGACGCACTTAGGGGGGTATTGATCGATGTGGGGGGGTATATCGATCGGTGGGGGGGCAGAAAGAGGAGACAAGTGGGTCATCCAAGCTAATCTGTGCAGCAACATTTCCTGGATTCCACTCTGTCACCGGGGCGTCCGTCCTCCTGTGCGACATCATGACTCCTCCGTCCAATCAGGAGAGCCGCTGACGCCTGGATTAAATAATCCCTGGAGGTTTGACGTCCGTTCTCGAGGAACGGTCCAGCGTCTGCGTCGACGCGTCTCTAAGTGGGTCGACCGACACAAATTCCTCCCCAGAGGATGAACTGTCCTCCTGGGATCCATCGGAGCGCCGGGAAGCTGCGGCGGTTGAAACGACCTCTTGACCCCCCGGGGGAACAGGTGTTTAATCCGTCACACCAGCTGTCGTAGCAATTAGCGGCTAATTGCAGTTAGCGGCTAATAGCTGGTAGCAGCTAAAAAAGACAGATGTGAACGTCTCCAGAGAGTGGGGTTTAGCCGTAGCTACCGTTAGCATCATGGAACCAGGAAATAAATCTGGTTTAGGCCTCAGGTCATGTGACCACAGCCGGGTAATTCCACTTAAAGGTTTAAGATTGGATCGACTGACAGTCTTTTAGCAATTTATATCCACAGATCAGATTCTTTATCTTTATTTTTGTCCTTTTTGTGCTGTTTGTTTTTGTTTGTTTGGTTTTTTTTCAGGTGGAAAATCTAAAGAAATTCAGGATGTGCTAAAAGCTAACACCAGAGTCAGCATGAAGCTACATTAAAAAAACAAGATTTAAACAAATAAAGTTTGAATTTAAATTAAAAAAATTGTTTTTCTCAACTTGAAAGGAAAGAAAATCTACCGAAAACATTATAAAGTAAAAATCGAAACTCACCATTATTTGAACTTCTTTTCTTCAAAACCTTGAATGATGTCACTTCCTGTTAGCGGTGTCACTTATGACATTGATGGATGAATAAAACACAATATTTAAAACACAAAATTGGTCGTTTTAATATAATTACCACATTTCCTGTTCAGAGGAAAGTATTTTTAACCATTAGAGGAATAAAAATGTGAGATTTATTTGGTATTTTTTACATTTCACATCACAGAAATGACAATTTTCAGAAAATGATTGTAGTTTCACGCAAAAAGTTAAAAAATATGCAAAATTATATTTTTATTAATTAATTTTATTTTACCTCATGCGAACAAGTAAACTTGGTTTCAGACACTCGTAGCTTTATGATGATTAATGTTGATTTCATGGAATGGCTTTTAGCGGGAGTATTTTAATTATATATACATATATATATAATTAAATGATAATCTTAAATATGTATATTACATATTATATATTATATATTATGTATAATAATAGTAATTATAATAATATATGACACATAATAATAATAATAGTTATTAGTATTACTGTTATTAAAAATTATGACATGTTTAATTCCTGAAACTAACTGTTCTTATCTGGTCTTATCTGCCCCCCCCCCCCCCCCCCCATCACCTCCACCTCCACCCTCCATGAAATACTCTCCGCCAAAATGATCCGGAATCAATAACTGAGACTGAATGAGCGTTGTGTTCGTGCTGTAAGTCATGTTAACGGCTAGAGGGGGGGGCTCTGGATGTGAGCGGCGTCCCCGTCCTCGTCTCACGCCGCTTCCTGCTCGTCCCTGAAGGATAAATCACTGATAAATCACTGATAAATCACTGATAAATCACTGCAGCCACTTAGAGCTGCTCTCTGGATTCCTGCCGCTGGAACCGACGTAAAGCTGTAAATAAAGGCCCAACGCGCTGACAAACGGCCCCCAACGCCTCTGACAGGACGCTTTAGCACCAGGGAGGGGGCGGGCCACCTCCACCCCCCACTCTTATGAGTGATTGGTTGGTGAGGGGGGATGTGTCGTTAGGCGAGAGTCGTCCGGACCGTCGTTAAAGTTGGATAATGGCTCTGCTGCTGTGTGTCGTCCTCTCACCCCCCCACACCCCCGACCCCCCAGCTCCCCCCGTCTCCCCCGGCCGACGAGTCCATCACAGGCTGCTGCAGCGGTAATGGCTGCCGGACCCTCCCCCATGGCCAATGCCAGCACTAATGGGCCAATTAGTGTTTGGGGATTGTTGTGATGGCGGCATGAAATAGACTACATGATGAGGTGTGTGTGTGTGTGTGTGTGTGTGTGTGTGTGTGTGTGTGTGTGTGTGTGTGTGTGTGTGTGTGTGTGTGTGTGTGTGTGGCGGTACTCCAGCGGCATACATTATAAATAAGACATTAGGTGTGGCTGAGGGGGGTGCGGTCTGGGGTGATCAGAGGTCACCCGTGAGGTCATATGAGGTCGTGACCCCATTAGAAATATAGGTCGTTAGAATCCAGCAGTGACTCATTTATTTATTGTTATTATTTTCATTATTATTATTATTATTATTATAGTTTAACAGAATTTTGTAAATATTTTGTCTGTTCATTTTGGTTCTTGTTGCCACGGTGACGCCTCCACAGGTGAAAACAGCTAATGCTAGCATGCTAAGCTAAAATGTTGTAACTGCTAACATGCTAACCCATTGAAAACAACTCATAGAGATGATGTCATATCTGTGGGGGGGGGGTAAACTGAAACAGAAAAAGCTAACCCGGCTAACATGCTAAAGTCAGTTTCAGCATCTCGTTTGTGATTGGCCACAGCGATTGTTGACATTTTGACATTTCTGACGTAAATATAATATTCAAAAACTTTTACATGGAGGAGATTCTGTTGGGAGGTGTCCCTGTTTCCATGGCAACACGCGGTCATGTGACGTAGCATCCCGAGGAGGGGAGCGAACATAGGAAGAAACTCGCTTCAGCAGGAAGTTGTGATCCAATCAGAGCGTTCCTGTCGTTTTCAGCGTGTCTTCATCCCTCCGTCCTGACAGCTGCTCGTCCGTCTGTCGGCCGCGTTCCCCTCGATGTGGACAGACGTGGTTGTGAAACAGAACTAGAACACCCCCCACCCCCCCAGACGCTCGCCGTCCTTCTTGCTCGCAGCTGTTGGTGGATTGTTGAACCAGTTTGTTTCTGCATGGAGGTCCAGTTCCTGACTGGTTCTGGTCTGTTTTAGGTTCTGGCTACACACACACACACACACACACACACACACACACACACACACACACACACACACACACACCTGTACACTCCTTTCCCATCTCTTTCCATTAATTATCCGATCTGCAGATTCTCTTATTTTAACTCGTTTCCCGTCTCTTCCTTTCGTCGAGGTCGGCACAATTTCTCGCGTTTCCGTCGCCTTCGTGTCAGCAAATAGACACGTCCGGGAAAAAAGTCTTCATAGAACCGAAAAAAAAAAATCCCTCCTTTATGCAAATCATCTGACTCTGACAGGAAGTGGCTGCTCCTTTTTTTTTTTTTTTTTTTGGTAAAGATTGTAAACGAAATGAAAGTTTGACGTCTTCCCGCCACAAAGACATCAAAGCTTTCCAAATGTGCTGACTGTGTTTTTGCAAACGTGTCAACCGGGGGCCTTTTGTTGACGTGAAACGACTAACAACTGACACTCGCCGCCGCCACCTTTCAAACGCTCCATCGCGCCGCGTGACGGCGGACGGAAACCGCCAACGGAATGTTGTTAAAAAAAAATCAAAATAAAATAAAGACATCGAAAATAACGAAAATAAAATGGATAAAGTAGATGAGTAAATAAATAATAAATCAATATATAATAAATAAATAAAATTTATAATGAAATAAATTAATAAATAAAATTAATAATAAAAAATAAAAGATAAATAAATTAATAAATAAATAAAGTAGATAACTAAATAAATAAATAATATGAAATGAATAATAAAATAAATAAATAAAATAATAAATAAATTATAAAATAATAAATAGTTAAAAACATAAATAAAATAGATAATCACTTTCGTCGGCGCCGCAGATAGGTCGAGACGCGATGGCGCCGCCCCCGCCGGGCGCCGGCAAACATCATCGGTTGCCATGACTCACATTTGAAGAATCAGAAGTTCGCTGAGGTAAAAGTCAGGGGGGGCTGGGGGTGTCGCGGCGCTAGCGAGGCTAATTAGCGGGGACAGCCTGGCTCCTCTCGCGCGCCGCAGCCGTCCAATCAGAGCCAGCTTGTTCTTCCTCATTACTCCCAGCCGGGCAGCTGCTTCTCCTCCTCGTCTAACTTGCGTGTCGTCCTTCACTCCGGATCTTTCTTGCGTTTCTGCATAATCTCACAAAATTGGCTCAATATGGCGGGATTGAGTCGGTGAAAGGTTTGCTGGGAGCTGTGATCAATACTGGAGGGGGGGAGGGGGGCACCGCCGTTATAGAAATCAAGCAGCATTTAATAGCTGCGGCAATGGGCGGGGCTTGATGGCTCAGCAAAAGGTCGGAAAGTCACGTGACCTCTCTTTGACCTTGTCAGCTGGTTTCAACATCGGAACGCACGACAGGAAGTGGATCTGAATCCGCATCGAGTCGGACGACGAATATTAATGAGCTGTGAGCTCATCCAGTCGGGATGGGGGCTTGTCCTCCCAGAGAGGACGACCCCGCCTCTTTTAGGTTGAGCCAATAGCAGCTCAGAGAATCCGCTGCAAAATGTTCCGATAAGATTTACATGGAAGAAGTAAATAATCAATTCTTCCCTCCGGCTTTTTACATTTCATTAATTAGAACTTAAATCCTTCGGTGAGGATTAAAGGAGGTTAAATCAGCTGTTCTAAACTTTATTATAAGAGTAAACAAGGTTTATTTAATGCCCCCCAGGAAGGAAGAAATAAGGTGCAGGAAAAGTTTGTGGAAAAAGTCGGAAAGTTCCTGCCATAGGGGGAGGAGCTACCCGGTCCGGCTCCCCGTTAATCCAGATTACCGGGGGACCTCCTCCGTGTGTGTGTTGTGAAACACACGGCGCCACCAGCTGCTCCTCCCCCACTGAGCGTGGAGTGACGGGACAGGAAGTGCGTCCGACTCGCCAAAACCGGCTGAAGTTTGTCCACCGGTGGGCGGGGGTGGGGGGGGGGGGTGGGCGTTCGCCGCCAACGAGCGCTCAGCGGCGAATATGTTCTGCAGGCGTCCCGACAGACGGACGCAGAGCGGGAATGGCGAGCGTCCAATCCGACCCCCACCTGAGCAGCTGCCGCCTCCGTCTGGACGGAGGGGGTTTGTGCGATGCATCGGCCGCAGCGCCCCCTGGAGGGCGTCTGGGAAAACGCTGCTAAGTGTTACCAGAAAGATGGAAACTGGACGGACTGGTCCAGCTCTAAGGGGTCAGACCCGGCTTAAGGGGTTAGACCCGGCTCTAGGGGGTTAGACCTGGCTTAAGGGGTCAGACCCGGCTTAAGGGGTTAGACCTGGCTCTTGGGGGTTAGACCCGGCTTAAGGGGTCAGACCCGGCTTAAGGGGTTAGACCTGGCTCTTGGGGGTTAGACCCGGCTTAAGGGGTCAGACCCGGCTTAAGGGGTTAGACCTGGCTCTTGGGGGTTAGACCCGGCTTAAGGGGTTAGACCTGGTTTAAGGGGTTAGACCCGGCTCTAGGGGGTTAGACCTGGCTCTTGGGGGTTAGACCCAGTTTAAGGGGTTAGACCTGGCTCTAGGGGGTTAGACCCGGCTCTAGGGGGTTAGACTCCGGCAGAGGTAGATCCTGGTCTGGTGCCACTGGATTTCAAGAAGTATTTCGCCAGTCCATCGTGTGTTCGTTGTGTGTCTGTTGTGTGTCTGTTGTGTGTCTGTTGCGTGTCTGTTGTGTGTCTGTTGTGTGTGTGACACACACAGACCTCCCCAGCGTTTACTTTCCTTTGAAGCGAGCTCTATTTATTAGTTTATTATTGGGGGGGTCGTCCCATAATTGCTCTAGATATCAGACGGTCTTGTTCCAGAAGAGGCCTTTGATGTCTCTGATGCTAACTTGACTTTCTCTTCTTCGATTAGCGGCGGCGTCTCGACGCGGCGGCTAACGACCGTTAGCTTTCCATTAGCATGATGTGTTTCGTAAATGGGAGCCGTTGCTTCAGATCATAAACCCAGTCCCGTGTTTGTGTTTCTGTCGCCGGTGGGCAGGAAGCTGATTGTTTTCCGACCCGACATCAAAGCCCAATCAGATTCCCGAGCTCGGAAATTGATCGATCTGCTATTGATCATCAATTAATAAATATCAACACAAACCAGCTGCAGACAGTAAACGACAGGCAGACAACGTACGATGTTCCTCATCCAGTATTTGTATATATTAATCAATATCAGATGGAACAACAAATAAAAATAAAATAGTAAAGATATAAAAATATAAATGTGAATATAAAAATGTAATATAAAATACAAATATAGTTAATTAATATACAGGAATAAATACATGAATATTAAAAATAAATGTAAATACAGACACAAACGTGTCAGCATAAAAGTATAAATTATAAATGTAAAGATAAAATTTAACAAGCATAGTTAGATGCATAAATTATAAAGATAAATAAAATATAAATCTAGATTCATAAATAACAAACATATGTATAAAATTAATATAGATATATAATTGTCAAACATGGATAAAGATACATAAATGATAAAGAGATTAATAAAACATAAATATAGCTATATAAATAATAACTATAGATGCATAATTGACAGCTATAAATATGGATGTGTAATTAACAAACATAGGTATTAATGTAAATACAGACACAAACTCGTAAACATAAAACTATAAATAATAAATATAAGCATAGAGGAAGCTACATAAATTTATAACGATAAATATAATATATACACATAAAGAATGAAGATAAATATAGATACAAAATATAATTATGATAATAAACAAATGTAGATAAAGATATGTAAATTATAATGACAGATATGAATAAAAATATAATAATAGTTAGATAATTAAGAATCATAGATTCTTAAATAATAAATATAGATATAAATATATTAACGATAAGATGTTTAATCATTGCTGTTTAATATAAATGTCCGTCTTTACATGAGGGTCAGGTTTTAAATCTATTCCAATCGATCAGATAAAATCAAATGAAGGGGCGGGGCTTCTAAATCAGCACCTGATTGGACAGTTTGTCATGTGATTCCATTCCACTGTAAATAAGTAAAAATGTTCTAGAGAATAAACAGGAGAGAGCAATAAACCAACAAAGTTTATAATTAACATGAATGTGGGCGTGTATGTGGCGCCTCTGCGCCTGAACGCTCTCTTCTAATTGGCCGGTTTGGGATGTCCCGCTGCTGTGGTAAAAGTCTGCAGGGACTCTGTTGTCTGTTTGACCTCTGACCCCAAACCGCGGTGCTTCACGGCAGAGTCTAACAGGAGCAACGTGACGACACGTCTCCAGTAATTAGCCTGACCCTCACGGCTCCCCGTCCGCATCTGGCGGTCGGCGCCGGTCCCGAGTCCAACGGGTCGTCAGCCTCTCGTCTCCTACTCCGTGTAATCTCCTGTGAGCCACCGACCAATCACCGCCAGAGGCCGTGAAGCTGACCTCCAGTCTGCTGTTTGTGGGCGAAGCTGATTGGGTAGAAGGTGGGGGGGGCGGGGCTTAATTTAACAACCTGTCTGTGGTTGACTTGGTTCATTCCTGAAGTGTGTGTGTGTGTGTGTGTGTGTGTGTGTGTGTGTGTGTGTTCAAGACTGTAATGGCGAATAGTTTTATATTTTTTCATATAGTTTTATGTATTTTTCTCCCTTAAAATCAGCTGATTCAGAGCTGCTCTCTGATTGGCTGAAATGTATCTGACCAATCTGACCACGTGACCACGTGAATAACTTTTCCAGTTTGTTTTCAGGTCTCAGGATGAATCTCTGGAGTAAATAATCAGTAAATAATAACATAAATAATGGGTGAATAAAGGCGGAACCCGTCTCGCCTTTGGAGCGCGGCCGCTTTGGCCGCGTTCCGTTCCGCTGGGCCGGTATTGACCTTTCCTCCTGCTGATTGATGCTAATGGCTGTTTGCGTTAGCTTGGGCAGCGCTCCGACAAAAGGCCGTTTGATCACCGGACGGGAGAAGAATCAACCGGAAGATAAACCCGGAATAATAATCCCACAGAAAAATAACAGCAGCTCACCGGAAACACACTTATATCTTAAGTCGGTTCTTTTTGTTCGCTGTCTGTCAGCGTTGGGGGGGTGCGGGGGTGTGTGGGGGGGGGTGAGGTTAAGTGTATAATTTACTCCTCGGCTCGTTCATCCTGCGCTTATTGATTCCATCTCAGATTTAACTTTCAGATCGGCTCAGACTCCATTAGAAAGTAATAACGGCTGCGCTCAATAAGTGCAGCTGTACCAGTAATGTGTGGATTGAATGCAGGTTTATTGGAATGCACCATTAAGCACTGGCGGGATGGGGGGGGTAGGAAGGGTCAGGAGGGGTGGAGGTGGGGTCGGGCATCTATCATCCTGTCCCGCGTTCAGCCGACGGCGATGGGAACAGGATCGGGGGACGAAGAAGCGCTCCTCCGGTAGATCCATCACGCCCTGGTTTTTATCGCACCCTGAATGGGTGTGGGGGTGGGGGGGGGTGGGGTCACGCGTCTCGTGATGATGAAGACGCGTGACCTGCACGCGTTAGCGTCGACGGCGAGGCTTCCAGGGAGCGGCGAGGAGTCTTGGCGTTCATTACTTTTATCGTGACCTTATTAGTGAAAACACTGGAGTGCTTCGCGTCCGGATTCTGGAGTGGACCGACTCGCTGGCGGCGCTCTAATGGGGCCGCCTCGAGTGGCGCAAAGTGCTGTCGTTACTGGTTGCCTAGGCGACGGCGTGTAAATGCCGACCGCTCACGTCGGTAGTTACGATGTGTGTTCGTCAGAGACGGGAGGAGACGGGAAGAAACTGGACCGTCGACCAATGAACAGCTGCTATTATGAGCTCAGCTGTTTAGGATGGTTCACAGGCTCCGCCCCCTTGAACATGTGACCTCTAGCAGCCGTGCAGGATTTACCTGGACTGTTTCACCGCGTGAACCTGGACTGTTTCTGACCTCGATTTGAATTCATCTTCACCTCTACCTCCATCAGGCAAAGAGTGTGTGTGTGTGTGTGTGTGTGTGTGTGTGTGTGTGTGTGTGTGTGTGTGTGTGTGTGTGTGTGTGTGTGTGTGTGTGTGTGTCAGTCTCCTCGCCGCTTCAGCCCTGGGCGAGCTGTGAGGTGTTTAATTCCATCAGACAGGATTACTCACACACAGGCGCGGCGAGGCACCGGCGCGGCGTGCTGACTGTCTGATGGGCGGGGCCTCGTCTCTGACATCATCAAACCTGGAACACGGACCTCCGGCGGTGACAGGCGAGGCGCTTTGATCACGGCTGCTTCTCCAAACGCACGTTTCTGAAACGCTCGGCTTCCTTTGACGCCAAATATGGACGTTTAAGGAGGCCCGTGTTTCATCCGCCGCCGCCACCAGAGCCCCACCCCCTCCTCCACCCCCCCCCCCCCCAACCCGGCCTGTCGCCTCCTAAGCGGTTCCGTCACACCTCCATGAGGAATGCATATTAATAGATCTCCAGCCTCTGATTGGGTAACCACGGCGCGGGATTGAACGGCTTAAAGCGCCGCTCGCCGTCCCGCCCCCCTCCCAGCGCCGCCCCCCCCCCCATCTCCCTACATAATTAGATTGGGTCGCTCCCAAGAGAAATACGTTTGCCAGGTAGTTTTTTTTTATCAGGCGCTCCGGAGACTCCAGTCGTTTATTAGCTGGATCCACCTCAACACCCCCACCGCTTATCACCGGGGTGGGGGCCGTTCACACCGACAGAGAACCGGCAGAGCGGTTTAGCCCCTCCACCAGTCAGGCTGGGGGGGGGTTGAGGGGGATGGGGGGTGGGTTTGAGGCGGGGGCCAAAAATAAGTCTTTAGTTCTTTATTCAGGGGAGGGTTTTATTCTGTGTCAGATGTTCCCCCAACAGGTGTGAGAGATTCTGATTTAATTAACTCTGAACACACGGGAACCAGGTGGGAACCAGGTGGGAACCAGACAGGAACCAGACAGGAACCAGGTGGGAACCAGAAAGGAACCAGGTGGGAACCAGGTGGGAACCAGGTGGGAACCAGACAGGAACCAGGTGGGAACCAGAAAGGAACCATATGGGAACTAGGTGGGAACCAGGTAGAAACCAGGTGGGAACCAGACAGGAGCCAGATAGGAACCAGGTGGGAACCAGAAAAGCACCACTTGGGAACTAGGTGGAAACCAGGTAGGAACCAAGTGGGTACTAGGTGGGAACCAGATGGGAACCAGGTGGAAACTTGACAGGAACCACTTGGGAACTAGGGAACCAGACGGGAACCAGGTGGGAACCAAACAGGAACCAGGCGTCACCACAGTCTGGCTTTCAGGAGGACTTCCGCCCAGATTCAAACTGATTTCCTGCTCCGTATCAATAATCAATGATCACTAATCTACAGGTTGACAAACTTATTTTGTTAGTTAGCATTAGTTAGCATTAGTTAGCATTAGTTAGCATTAGCGTTGAGCTTCACGTCGGGTCTCACTCTCACCTCCATGAAAACTTTTCCGATCTCTCCGCTCGTATCCTAACTTTTACCCGCCGTTCCGATGGCGCGGCGCCGTTGGAGGCGGCATGGTGAAGGGGGGGGGGCTCCGGGCTCGTCCTCGTCGCCTCGATTCAGGCGTGAAACTTAATTTGTGTACGGCGGCGCTCTGGAGACGTGTTGCGTTCACACTCCGCTGGTCCAAAGGGCTCCGCTTGATCTGCATTAATGTGTTTTTATTTTCCGCAGCCTGACTGCGATCTGATTACCCAGGACGGATGTGTAAAGGGGGGGGGGGTCGGAGACACTCTGATAAACATACCCCCCCTTTCCGGAAGCGTCCCGTCGGCCATGTTTGCCGCCAGCAGATGGTTTTCCGGTGCCGGCGTTTGGCGTTCGCCGGTGGCGAGCGAAGGGTTCCATATCCAGAGCTGGATGCAGCCCTCTGTGGGGGGGCGGCGGTGGGGCGGGGCTGGGGGGGTAAAGACCCCGTAGGAGGCGTTAATCGAATTTCTCGCTGTCCGGCACTGGAGCGCATCCCCGCTGTGTGAGATTAGGCGCCGCTAACGCCCCTCGCCTGCCAAAAACTCTGTTTATCAGCTCGCCGAGGCGATTTCCAAAAGCCCCCGCACCGGCAGTGGGGGCAGCGGCGGTGGGGGGGAAACAAAGAGGATGCTGGCAAAAAAAGATACAGGTGGAGTGAAAAAGTGTCTTCTTCTTCTTCGTTGATCATCGTCTCCACCTGTGAGGGTCACACCTGTGAGGCAAGGGGAGGGGCTTTTCCCTGATTACTGGCAGGTGTGAATGGCGATTTTTTTCTGATGCTGACCGGTCTGACACCTACTAGGAGGGGGCGGAGTCAAACTGACCAGATGTGAGGGGGTGGAGTCAAACTGAATGGATGTGAGGGGGTGGAGTCAAACTGACAGGATGTGAGGGGGCGGGGTCAAACCGACTGGATGGGGACACGTCGATTTAATCCGATGATCGGATGAAGCATAAAGTGAGCTTCACACTCGAACACGAAAAAAAAAACAGGAAAAGAAACACCTTTCATGTTTCTGACTCGCTTCAATGCATCATGGGAGGGCAGGAGGTGTCAGGTACGTGAATGCGTGGGGTTGAAAGGAACAGCGTGATTCAGCGCGTGGGGCTGCCGATGAAGGGCTTGCGCCGCTCTGGCCCAAAGGCGCCTCGGCGGCGGGGGCGGTCTGACTCAGCGCTGACCCGACGGGTTAACCCTTTAGTGACGGCGAGCGATCGATCAGCCATCACTCTAATCCGGCCTTCCTTATCTTCCTCTTTGACTTCAGATGCTCCTCTTCCTCACCTTCTTCCTCTTCCTCTTCTTCTTCTGCGTGTTTTATTGCGGCGGCGGCGGCGATGGCGGCCGATGATTCTTTTTGTTCCGCGCAGGGAAATAAGCCTCTTAGCGGCGTCTTCAATCCCACCCTCTTCAAAGCGGCGGCGGTAATTGATGGATGGAAGGCCTCGCCGCGTGAGGCAATAGTTGTTCATCCCTTCATCAGCCCACATGACGGCTTGATCCGCGGCGCTTTGTTCACGCCGTCAGAAACACGCCGTCTTCCCCGCTGGTTTTTTCTTCTTCGTTGGTTTTTTTACTTCTTCTGTCGTTTCTCCTCCTCGATGATCCAAACGCAGATTTTCTGTTTGACGTCTTTGATCTTCATCACCTCCACCTGTAACGCCACTAGAAGGGGGCCGGCAGGGCAGGTGTGCCTCACCTGAGGGGGAGGGACTAAGGAATAGAAAATAGAAACTCTGACCTCTGGACATTATTTACTAAAAAAAGACTTTCAGAAATTTGTGCTTGAGGTTAAAAAATATGTTTTATTGTGAGTTTTAAATATTCGGCACGAAAATAAAAAATTCCAATCAGGAAGCTCCTCCCCCTTTTTTTTTTCTGATCGAACCCCACGTAAAAAAAAAAAAACATTTCCTTCCAGTTTCTCTTCTTCTCTCTAATAAATATTTTTTCGTTTAGCCGATGACGGCGGCGGCGCTAACCGCCGAGCCGAAACAGACCAAAAACAGCCTCGTGGATCAGGCGTCTGTCAGGCGGCGCGGCGTTTTAAACGAGGGGGGGGTGCGTTGGTGAGCGGATTGCCCTTTCAAAGACACGCTGATTAGATTTGAAAGCCCGACAGTCAGACTTTTAACTCCCAATTAAGCCACATTTGTACCGAGAGCGAGGCTTAACTGAGTTGTTTGACTTCGCCGCGTCGACTGAATGACGGCGCCGTGATGTTTGCCTCATTAAAGCGGCCACTTTAACCACAGGAGGGAACACACCCGACGCGGCGCCGGAAACCGTGCTTTGACTCACATCCGCCACGCCGCCCCCTCCGCCAGTCGTTTTTGCGGAGCTAGCATGAGGCTAGACGCCTGGTCAGGCCTGCAGGATACAGCTGACATCATGGGGGTTGGGGGGGGGGTACCCCCTACCAACGCCGCCGCTCCCCCAACCCTCAAAACATAAAGCGCATCTGGCGTTAGCTTGTCTGTAAATGTCATGTTCCCAAACGCCCAGCAGGGGGCGGGGCCTGAGGTCCCATCTGGGGCCCCCCACCCCCATATGGAGCTGGATCTGAATCTAGACGATCTCCTGGTGGAACAGGGGGCATCCCGGACTGGCGCCGCCACCTCGATGATGTCACGATGACATGATTTTTCTGTCGTTGAACTTCCTAAGATCCAGATTTCGGGCGTGGCCGATAGCGGCGCCCATCGTCCAATCAGCTGCTTCCTTTTCTAAAAGTCGACCTTTTCACACGAGATAAAAAAACCAAAAACCTCCTGTCGTCTGGTTTTATCTCCGGAAAACAATCGACGACGACGACGAGACAGCGGCGCTCCAGTTGAGGCGGCGGCACGCCGACATTTTCCCGCGGAACCGTACGGGGAGACGTCGGCGGGTGCGAACTCATCTGTGAACGATGAAATGTCACACGAGTTATTAAGAGAACGGGGAGCAGATGCTTTTTGTCGGGACAAATCGCTCGGAAGGCGCTGACCTTCAAGCCTGCTTAGAAAAAAAAAAAAAAGAGGAGGAAGAGGCGACGAAGACGAGCGGCTCGTCCCTCCTTCCTCGCACCGCGTCTTTCTTAAACGGAGGAGATGAGCTCTCGTTTCTCTTTACGCGGGGGAGGTGATGCCGACGGATCGCCCCCTGACACGGCGCGCCAATCGGCTGGAACGCGACTAAAGATTACCCACAATCCCCTGCAGGAAGAGGAAGTGGAGGAGGAAGTGGTGGCTCCTCCTCCTCCGCCATCAGGCCACTGCTGAGGTCCATCCCATCATATCCACCCCCAATAACCTGATGGGACAATCCCCGACCCATCAGAGGATGCGGGGGTTTCTATGGGGATGGTTACCGTGGCAACGTCAACAGGTAGACGTGCCCTCTTGGCCCTGATGCGGGCCGACGCCACCTAACAAACAGGATGTGGATGGGTTTGGGTGGAGCCTGGTGGGTGGAGCCTAGTGGGTGGAGCCTAGTGGGTGGAGCCTGGTGGGCGGAGCTTCCGGTGCAGGAATGCATTAGCGGCTGGCGTCCCAGCAGAGGTGTCAGCTTCCTGGTTTTAGTCTCCTGGCTGCGTGACCTTGTCTCGGTGAACAGTGGCTATTAATTAGCCGAGCGTGTGTGTGTGTGTGTGTGTGTGTGTGTGTGTGTGTGTGTGTGTGTGTGTGTGTGTGTGTGTATAATCGGTGGGTGGCTGGAGGGGTGTGTGAGTGGCATCGGTTCGCAGGCAGGCTGCCTGGCGGTCTATAGCGATCAATGAGCTGAGGGAAGGTGAGGAGGAAGGGCGGCCCGTGTGGGTGTGTGTGTGTGTGTGTGTGTGTGTGTGTGTGTGTGTGTGTGTGTGTGTGTGTGTGTGTGTGTGTGTGTGTGTGTGTGTATCCTCCGTGACATTAAACAGCTCTGTATGCGATACGTGGCGGTCCGTCCTCCTCCAACGCCACTTCCTCCCCACGTCGCTGCTTCACAGATGATGATGATGTGCTTCATTGCTCCTGTGTGTGTGTGTGTGTGTGTGTGTGTGTGTGTGTGTGTGTGTGTGTGTGTGTGTGTGTGTGTGTGTGTTGCTGTCTTTCTCTGCCCTTGGCCGAGGCTCCTGAAAACATGAAGTCATGCTGGGCGGCTCCATGAGCGAGTGATTTCTCCCCGCTTCGCTCTGATCAATGTCCAGCCAGCCACAAAAGCTCGCCATCGCTCTGCCCCCCCCCCTTCCTCCTCCTCCTCCTCTTTAACTTCGTGCCACCTTCCCTAAAAACTCCCCTCTCCTCCTCCTCCTCCTCTTCCTCCCTTCTTTGTTGGCCTGAAGCTCAAAGGAAGCTGAATCTTTCGTCTTCATCCTCCTCCTCCTCTTCCTCCTCATGGGTGTGAGGATGAGGATGATGAAGGCTTCATTAACTCCTTCAATTACAGCACGAAACGAAACCATCGTCCTGATTGGACGCCATCGTGTCGAGGCGTTTGATTCGCTCACCCTCGATTGGCGTTTTGGTTTCGCTTTCATTCCCGTCTTTTACATCACCCCCCCCGCCCCCTCAAACCCCCCTGGAAGTGTCCCCGCCCACCGCTCCGATGAACCGGCGCCTCGTCCGGAGTGTCTCCACCCTGGAGGTGGAGTTAAGGCGAGCTGTGGGGGGAGTTGTTGCGTTAGCTCGATGCTAGCTCGACGTTAGCCCGATGTCCTTCAGCAGCGTTGGAGGGAGATGCAACGAATGCTAATGAGGCGAGTCGCTGGAGTCGGACGAGTCGGCCGGCCCTGGCGTGGGTCCCGCCGTACGTGTGTGTGTGTGTGTGTGTGTGTGTGTGTGTGTGCGCGCTCCATTTGAACACCCTGACGTCTCTGAAGTCAAGCGGAGGGAGATCAAGAGAGAAGTGGGCGAGCCAAGGTTAAGCACAGGAACACAGCGACGGGCCTCGCATGCTAATGGCGGCTGGAGCAAAACGCTCTGCAATTCCCCTAAATGCCCCCACCCCCCCCATCCCATCCCACCCTCACCCCCCAGTGATGGATGACAGGAACCGCGGCCGTCCATTCGTCTTCTCCATCGGAACTTTTGTGTGAGCGCTCCGCGGACACAAAGGACCAGTCAGGACCCGGCGCCTTTTAAAGCGTTATTGGCGAAGAACGAGTCACCTTGGCGGTCGCCGCTAACAGGAAGTTAGCTTCGCATTTTCCAGCAGCATCGTTAAAAAAAACTCCAACTGGACTCCATCCTCTACTCCACTCCGTCACCAACTCTTCAAACTGTCTGGGGGATTCTGTGGACCTCCGAAAGTCTCCAGAACTTCACAATCTGTCAGAGTTCTGGTGAAATGTGTTGGGAAAAAGAAAAAAAACCCATAAATGTAAAAGACGTCTAATATCTCAAAATGATGGAACGGTGAGGCGGAGACAACGGAACAGCTCAGCCAGGAATAAATCCGTCATTATAAACTCGGAAAGTTTCTGGAGCCTCTTCTCCGGTTGTTATGCCGACGTTTGTTGTGGGGAGAGACAGGTGGAGATGAGACAGGCAAACGAGGGGGACGTGGGGGAAGGCAAAGGGTCACGGGGTACCGGGTGCGGCCGCGGGGTGTGGAATATCGTGGAAAAACGGAGTTTTATCCTTAAGCGGAGACGACGAACACAAGAGTCCATCCAGTGAGCGATGGCGTGGCCAATGGATAGGTAGATCCATAGATTGGTAGAATCGTCTTGGCTTCGGAGGAGAATGGAGGCGACTTCATTGACTCCGATGCCTCCCTTTGGAGGTTTTCTGGGAACGTCCGACTCAGATGGGACCCCGGCGTGGACCCAGAACCCATCTGGGCCGGGAACACCTCAGGATCCTTTCTGGAGGAACGAGAGAGGCATGTCTGGATCACCTTATCCATGTGCTGACACCTGTCACGTTTGATCGATGGATGGATGAAAGCTGGCGACACTAACTTTAATGTCTCTATTCCATCGAGTTCTTTAAAGCGTCCCGTTTCCTCGCCGGATAAATGTTCCGTATCCGTTTCCGAACTGTTTCTCTCCTCGGCCATAAAAGAATCATTGATTCTTTTTTTTTTTTTTCCCTCTGACGGCTCGAGGAGGACGAGCGTCGCCTCTCCGGCTTTACGAGGACATTCCTCTCCGGACCTGTAACGGGAGCTCCCCTTCTGGTGCGTTTCTACGAGGCTCGGAGGCGTGAGAGAGGCGGGAACAGAACCTCCATAAAGGTTTACGAGCGACGGAACGGCAACCATAACCCAGACCGTTAACGGAACGCCGGCTTGGACCGCATGGACCCTGTTTTTCTCACATCCGATGTAAAAACACAGATATTTGTGAGTTTGTGAAGATGAAGATCTTCTGGTCGACGCCCCTTTGGGCTCACAGCTAATGTTGAGGGATAAACCCCACGCCGGACCCAATCGGACAGGGTTTAGACTGGCATTTTTTCACGTCTGATGTAAAAACACGGACATTTGTGAGTTTGTGAAGACGAAGACCGTATGGTCGACTCCTCTCTAGGCTCACAGCTAATGTTGAGAGATAAACCCCACGCCAGACCCGACTGGACATGTTTTGGAATTGCGTTTTCTCACGTCCGATGTAAAAATATGGACAATTGTTAGTTTGTGAAGATGAAAATCTTCTGGACGACGCCCCTTTGGGCTCACAGCTAATGTTGAGGGATAAACCCCACGCCGGACCCAATCGGACAGGGTTTGGAATGGCGTCTGGATTCTGTGATGAAGATGAGCTCCGACAGCGAGGGAGGAGGAGGAGGGATGGAGAGAAAGTTTCTTAGGCCGGGCTCACCTCATTCGCTCTGATGTGAACCAATCACGTGATAGTCGATAGGTCATGTGATCGCCAGCAGGGAAGCTCAGTATTGGTTTGTTAGCAGAACGAAAACCAACCAGGACGATGGAGTTTGACTTGTTAGAAGACGATTTCCTCAATGACTGCATCTGACTGGAAGGGCGGACAGGAAGTAGACCCCCCACCGGGCCGAACTCCGCCCCCCACCGTTATATTTGGTGCCCATTGAAATCCATCCAGTTGGGGTTCAGTTCACGTCCTGACAGCCTCATAAAGGAGATTCATCTCCTCTTTGTTTGTTCGATACTCGACGCTCGTCGTTCTGTCGCCGTCTGCGTGTCTCCGTCTCGTCAACGCCACAACGATCCGCCCAATCACAGTCATTTGAGGGGCCGCGTTCCAAACCCTGCTGTCAAGATGTCAGCGACGTCTTCCCCCGGTGCCACGACGAGAACCCAACGCTTTTGTTCCGCCCCAGCCTGAGTTCATACTCATCCCTGCTTCCTCCTCCTCTCCTTGACTATCCTTCACCCCCGCCCGCCTCCGTTTCTTCGTACCGACTTAAACGTTGTTATTCTGGTGGTAAAAGCCCACTGGAGACCCCCCCTTCCCCCCTTCCCTTTGTGAAATAAATTCACTTTGAATCCGTCCGCTCGCCTTAATTGGGCGTCAGCGCCGGATAAATAAAGCCTGTTAAATGGACAGACACGTCTGAGCGAGATGGAGAGGAGGAGGAGGAGGAGGAAGAGGAGGAGGAGGAAGAGGAGGAGGAGGAGGAGGAGGTGGAGGTCAGAGCTGTTGCACACTGTAAATAGACCTATGGCAAAATTAATTCCAACAAATCCACTTTTCAAAGCGGCGAAATAAAGAAGTGATGTGAGATCGACCGATGGAGGAGGAGATGAAGAGGGCCGATGATGATGAAGAGGAGGAGGAACCAATCAGACGACGTCGACTGTGAGTTTATGACAAACTGAATCATGAAGAACGAACTCCAGATGATAGTCCGGACCCGGTTTACATGGACAGGTGAACCAGGAAGAGGCGTGTCCTCCGCCGTGGGATTGGTTAGGACCACCAGAAAAGGCTTCTCATTGGTTGATTTACGGTCTTCAATTTGAAGATGAGTGACTTTTTGAAATTGCTGATGCTGTGTGTGTGTTTGTGTGTGTGTGTGTGTGTGTGTGTGTGTGTGTTGTGCGTGTCCTGACATGATTGAAGGACGGCGCGTCCGGGAGAGGTCATGTGACCGATGGGCGGAAGACAAATGGATGGAAAAGCAGCGAGTAAAAGACAAGAAAGCGAAAGAGGGAAGGCGAGGGGGAAGATTTGTTTGGCGAGGATGAGTGGCGGTGTGGAGGGGGGGGTGGGGGTGGGGGGGGCTGTGCATAATTACATTTTGTGTTCTGAGCAGTATTGGGAATCAATAATGTAATTCATAGAAAAGCCATAGAGCTGCTTCCCATTGGCATTCAGAGACATGAGCAACGCTTACATCCCCAAGAATTAAAACACTGTGTGGGGGGGGGCAAGGTGAGGGGTGGGGGGGGCAGTGGGGGCTGTCATTGAAACAAAGACTCACCTTTTGTTCCTCCCCCAACCTTTAAATCTCCCCCACAATGCTTTGCAAAAAGCCGGCGACTCTTTCCATTACGGTGTGATCGACGTTTTTAGGTTTGGCCTTCGTCCAGTCGGAGACAGTTGAGTGTGTCCTCACTGACACCACACACACACACACACACACACACACACACACACACACACACACACACACACCTCTCGGCTGGTTTAATTGCTGCTGGTCAGCGCCGGGGTCAGGTGTGAAACGGCTCCAGACGATGTGTTAATGGCGAACGTCTGGCCCCTCTGCGGCCGGGGCGCTATTGATAGCTGCATGCATGCTAACGATAGCTACAGCTGCATGCATGCTAACGATAGCTATAGCTGCATGCATGCAAACGATAGCTGCACGCACGCTAACGACAGCTGCAGACAGGCCAATGATAGCTGCAGACACGTTAGCTGTCGCTGCAGACATCCAGACGCTAGCGCTAGCCGCTGCAGACATGCTAACGAGTTCCGCCGAGGATAAAGGTTAAATCTTCTCCTGGATTTGAAGTAGAAAGAACGTCTAACTGGATTTAAAGGAAATGTAACTCACGTCTCTAAATATTTCCTAACCTCCACCCTCGATGCAAAATGTCAAACAAACGAAAGCTGGTTGCCATCCGGGCTCGTCAGATGTGCTATAAAGGGAAAGTTGAAGGTGGCCTTCGGCAAGTCAAAAATAACCTCCAGTCGTTTTCTTTGAACACGATTTTTGTCCTCTGAAAGATCTCAGAGACCAAATCACAGAGCGCCGCCGCCGCGCCATTAGCAGAGGAGCTGTCAGGAAGACGGTCCTCCACTTTAAAGACGCCGAGCGCTCCATTGCTGCCTTTTCTTTAACGCGGATCAAAAAGGTCTCCCCCGGCCCAAAGGAGGCCACTTTCAGTCTCAGGCTGGGAGCCGGGAGGATTCCGGGTCGTCTTTTCCATCCTGATATTCAGATCCCAAATGAAAGGAGGAATTTAATTCTAGGAAATGTCAGTAATGCGTTTGTTCGAGTGGAGTTTAAGTTTTAGGTTTTATTTATTTATTTATTTATTTATTTATTTTAAAAGAGCACTTTCAAATGATAATGTCATGAATCAGCCTCAATCACATATAATATAAATACAATGACATTATCATAGAAATAATCACAGGTCTCCTGATTAATTTCAAGTTTTTTAATGTTTGTATTAGTGTGAAATGTTTACAAAAAAAAACTTAGGAAGGTTTCATTATATATATATATATATATATATATATATATATATATATATATATATATATATATATATATATATATATATATATATATATAAAAAGGGGAAAAAAGAACCGAGATAGAAAAGAAATTTTTTAAAAATTATATTAAAATTAGTAATAAAGAAACAAACTCAACATCACCTAGGTCAACAAACAATTTGTCCAGTCTTACAGGTTTGATATACTCAGTCCATTTCCTCCAAATTTTGTAACACCTGTCCTTTCAGACTGAGGGTTTATGACAGCTGCTCCATTACGTACATTACATAAATGTAATCCATACATTCATCTATAGTGTGGGTTGTAGGTTTTCATCCTCATCCGACCCAACAGGAGCGTCTTTATTTTCCCGAACATGAAGCTTCAGACTTCTTGCATCTAGAAAAAACAAATTCCACCCTCGTCACGTTTGCACACATAAAGTCACGTCGGAGTGCGACGCACGTGTTAGCGCTCGCCTCTGTTCCTGCAGAGGAAGCAGCTAAATTTAGCTTCTCTGTCACCTTTCGCTGTCGCTGCACTCTGAAGCTGTTGGCTAGCATTAGCATCAGCGGATGTTTATCTGTTTATTTCCTCTGATGTTTAATTATTTGTTTCTGACGATACGACGCCGGCGCCGCGGTCTGTTTCTGGAACTCTTGCTAGCTCAATGCTACGTTGACGCTAACCCTCCTGTCTCCTCCCCTCTGCAGCGCTGACAGGAAGCCAAGCACCCGTCCAAGACCCCCGCCGGGCCCCGGCAGGAGAGACCCGTCACCGGAGAGCCGTCGCCGAGGAGACCTACTGGGCCTACTCAGGTAGGTGCTGGCCCCGCCCCCTTTTTTTATTCAGCTTCTGTCAACAAAAGTAAACAAAACAGAGGATTGTGATTAGAATCTGCTGAGGTGAATGATGGGAAAAGCAAGTTGCTGGCTTCTCATTGGCTCGTGCAGGTGGGCAGGCTGGAGGTGTGTGAGGGGGAGGGGCCTGGACTAGACGTCTGATTGGTCACACGATCACATTTCGCTCAGAAATAGGATGAAGATTTGTTGTTGTGTATTTGTTTCGTTTCATTCATCGCTAATTTTGCTCAAAACAATGCTAGCCTGTCTTTCTGCTAGCGCGCCACTGCTAGCGTGTTCTGGTCAGATGGAACCAGTACCGGGGTGGTTCTGGTTCTGGTATCGCTGCTCTGGAACCAATCAGAACTTCCTGTTTTGTACATGTTGACGTGACCATTGAGCCGGTGGCGGCGGTGTCTTGATCGTACCCTCCCAAGGCGGCGTTCGCCTCGTCCTCCTCATCTCTTCGGTTCTGGTCCGGCCCGGCGGCGGCGCCTTTCTGAGCCCCTTCGTTTATTTCTTGAGGCTCCAGAAGAGAAACGGCCACTTCCTTCATCCCTTCAGAACCTTTTGTTTTTCAGAAGGGCAGCATTAATCTTTTCGCCGCGCTAGCGCCTCCAGCCGCGGGCCACAAACCGTCTCCCGCTTATTTATTTCAATATTTCCGCTCGTCGTCGGGACCCTAATTGCTCGCCCGTCGTGCCGGAGAGAGCAGGAGCTTGTGGAGATAAAAAAAAAAAAAATCCGAGCCGGTGACAGTTCCACTTAGCGATGCTGATGCTAAGATGTAGCGATGCCGTCCCTCCGCGCGTTTGATCGCCGGCGCTTACATAAGACGCTGATGTAACGGCGGGCAGGATCCCGGCAACAGAGGAGAACGATGGAGGCGGGTGGCTGACGGGTCGATGTTCCGGCGTCACGTTCCTGTTCTGGTGCTTTTGGGCCGTTATTTAAGGTTTGTACTCATTAGCGAATTTAAAAGAGCCTCAGTTCAACCTTATCCAAAGACATTTTGTTGACAGGATGACTAATACGGTGTCTTCGCCACGAGATTTTATTGTTTCTTTGGTTTCTAGAGTAAAAAAAAAAAAAAAAAAAGGGGGAATTTAATCCATTCTGTTTCTAAAAACTGTTTTTATCTGATTGTTCTGCAGAAAATCCTCCTTTATAGACGAGCTCTCCCTGCCGATGACATCTCCAAAGTTCCTCAAACTTTCCCCCGTCCTAATTAGCTCGTTCTAATCGCGTCCTCCAGAGGTCTGACAAACCGCAATCAGGTCCTCGGCGGACCGTGGCTGTTCTGCCCTCTGCCTGATCAGAATGGCAGATTAAAAAGCTGAAGAATCAGGACGACTAACTCGGCTACCAATTAAGTCGGCACCTCGTTTACCAAGGATGGTTTTCTGGCCCCGTGATTTTCAATATGTTATTATAGGACAACGTGATGAAGGAATAATGGTATCACGTGACATCAAAGCCAAGATAACAATTCCCCTTGTGGGTCAAATGAAAGTTAGAACTTTTTTTCTGTCAGCAGAAGAGTCTTACGTTAAGAACACCGAACGTTTTTTTTTCTGTCGTCTTCATTCCAACATTGGGCGAAAATGACCAATTGAAGCGTTGAGATGGTTTGGACGTGTCCAGAGGAGAGATAGTGAATATATTGGTAGAAGGATGCTGACCTTTGAACTGCCAGGCAGGAGGCCTAGAGGAAGACCAAAGAGGAGGTTTATGGATGTAGTGAAAGAGGACATGAAGGTAGTTGGTGTGAGAGAAGAGGATGAGAAGACAGGGTTAGATGGAGGACACTGATTGGCTGTGGAGACCCCTGAAGGGAAAAAGCCAAAAGGAGTTTTTAATGAATCAGCATTCATAACGCATCATGGCGGTGTCGCTGCATTATAATACGCAATAAATGCCCTTCATAGATGTGTTTAAAAGGAAGCTAACTATGCTAATTGCTCGTCTCTTTTGGTGAAACATCGGCTTCCTGTCGACCCGTTTCGTATTAAATTCCCGGTGATCATGTGACTTCATACAACAGGAAGTCATTAACAGTCGCAGCATGAATGTGAACAAACTATTCAATCTTCGTCTTGATATGCAATCCGTCTCCTCATCAATGCCTTTTCTAAGAGGCGCCGGTCGGAGCGCCGCAGCTGATTGGCTCGTCCTCTCTCGGGGGCAAAGGGGTTGGGGGCGGGGGGGGGATGGGGGGTACAAATGAAAAACTACAAAAGACTGATTTGAAAGACTTTTCAATTTTTTCTTTCACAATATGACCCACATGTTGGTATTAACACTCCTCCACTCCCCCTTTTCCTTGCACCGCTAACACACACACACACACACACACACACACACACACACACACACACACGCACACGACTAGAAATTAATTTTCAGACCGGCACAATGTCAGCGCTGCGATCGACGACAGAGGCGGACCTAATTTGCCCACTCCTTGTCGAGCTGTTTCGCCATTCAGCGCCCGGCGCCATGAGAGCGCTCTCAGGCCTTTGTGCGGCGGCCTTGAAGTGTGTAAATGAAGATGGAAACTGATGATATGTTGTACAGTCGCTGCGCCCTCAAGGGAAAGCAATTTTATTAGCCCGACAGGAAGCCACGCATTCCGTCTTTTATTTTTTATTTTTTTCCTCACATCTCCCACGTCGGAATCCAAACAAAAGCGAGGCGTTTAAGTGCAGCGCGGTCAATAACGACGGTTTCCTGCGTGGCCGACGCAACATCAGAACTTCTTTGCTTCTCGGTATCCTCTGTTGATTGAACATCTCATCACCGATCAATCAGCCGATCAATCGCTTCACCTCCATCCGCGTGATGGCCGGCGTGATGCTCGTCCTTTAAACTCCCCTCCTCCTCCTCCTCCCACCGCCGCCGCCGCCATCGCCGACGGAGGGAAACTTCTTCCTGACAGTCGCTGAAAACGAGACGGAGAAACTGAAGCTTTGTTGTTTTTTTTTGCTGCAGGATAAAGACGACAGGCAGAACATTTTTAACAAGAGGGTCACGATTCTCCCTTTCCACCGACGACACGCTGATTTATCTGAGAGATGGCAGCCCCCCCAAAAAGAAAAACAGTCTTTCTCTCACAAGTTTTCACGTTTCGTTTTTTGACCTTTTCATATCACACTTTTTTTTTTAAATTTTCTCCTGCCAAAGTTACCAGTGGGGGAAAAACAACCTCTGATGTTCTCGTGGTCATGTGGCTAGCCTGGATTAGCAGCGCTAGAACTGCATGTCTGGGTGTCCGCATACTTTTGGCGACTTTTGTTTCGGTCCCTCGACCAATGAAATTCTTTATGGGTCAAGTTGAAGGTCAATCTAACCAGCGACTCACGATGTCAGCATTTGCGGAAGCTCTCGGCCAATCACGGCGCAGCTGAAGGGCTGGGAGGTGGGGCATGTTGGGGGTGTCGTCCAGAGGACGATCGGGACAAAAAGGAGCGCTCTCAAATACCCTGTGACCCCCCCCCCCCATCCAGCTGTGTGTGTGTGTGTGTTGTTGATTAAGTGAATGGAAGCCACTGATTGATCCGTCCGTGCGAGGTGTGAGGGGTGATGCATTATGGGAGTACTCTCTGTGATTGCGTCAGCGGCGGCGTGTCTAATGCGGGATCAAAGCGACCCAGTCACTCGGAAAAACGCATCGATCTGACCCCCCCACTACCCCCAACAACCCCCAAGTATCATAATATTTCCTCAGGTAGTCCTTGAGCCCCACCTCCAACCAGGACCCCGCTTTGTGGGTCAGTTTGACCCAGATCGAGTCTTTATGTGGGACCCAAAATCGTCTGGACCCCCCCCCCCCACTTCCGGAGGCTCCTTTAAAACGTTTCAAGAAGAAACTGAAGTTCTAAGCAAGAAAAACCCAAAAGAAGCGCTGAAAGCCCAGCGCTGCGTTCAAGGACAGCGGCGGCGGCGGCGGATCATTAAATCACAGCGAGGAAACGCTGCTTTAGCTGCTGGACAACCGGAGGAATCAATACATTAAAAAAAAAAAGGGAGACGTATAAAACGTGGGAAGAAGAAGCTGTCGTTTCAGTCGTGCCTCCTGGAAGGTCATTAGCTCCACAATAAAGGCTTTTAAGACATTTCCGTGAGGTGAATACCCAGAATGCTTTGAAAGCCGATCGCTCTCCAGCGCTGACAAACTCAGTTCGGCTCTGGGAGGTTTTTTTTTTTGTTTTTTTGTTTTAACTGTGTAAAGACATCAGTTGTGACAGTAATGTCCCATAATGCACTGCTCAGTGTGTCGGCACGCTTCGCGCCTCCAAGCGACTTGTATGCAAAAGCGGCGCCGAGTGACTTTTGAGGAGTCTTTTGACTGCCGTTGTTTTTTTTCCTTGATGGGAGACATAATTCAGCGGCGATGGGAACGCCGACGTGACGGATGGGAATGAAGTGCAGAAATGTGTTCGGGTCGGGGGGGGGGGGGGGGTGGGAGGGAGGGGAGAGGCGGGGAAAAGATGAAGATGAAGTGATAAATATGATGAAGGTCTTGGAAAATGGAGCTTTCATGAAGCAGGCGACGCGTTAGAGTACGTGGAACAAGAAAAATAAACCCGGAGAACCCGGAGGAGGTCCGAGGAGAAGATGGAAAGCTAACAGAAAGTCATCATGTAGAAATTACGAAGTCCAATCCCAAAATAATCCCCAAATACAAGAGAAAACGTTAAAATGAAAAACATGAACAGTCTAGTAACTTTTTGGTAAGCTGAGCTAAGCTAACCTTCATCTGTTTTCCGGTTGAGATCGGCGGTTTGAATGAGGTTCTATCCTGGTTCTGTCCTCCCAGTCGTCTCTGCAGCGCTATGCTAATAGCGTCGTTGGCAGCGAGCCACGGCGAGGCGCAAACAACAGGAAGTGGCGCTGACGGCGGGATAAACTCTAATGAGACGGCGTGAAAATAACTCCGAGGTGACAACCTGTCGATGACAGGTGAGGAGCGCTAATTTGCCGGTCATGTGATCGAGTTTGACTGGCTTTTGGTTAAAACGCTTTAAATCGCGAGTTCTGAATATTTTGTTTATTTGGAGTCCAGTTGGAACCGGTTGTGTCCACAAATAGAGCCTTGATTAGCTTAGCTTCCATCCTGGATCACATCAGGGACCAATCAGATCAGGGTACCAAGAGGGATTCCTTCTGGAATGATTTCATCAGGGTGACCTTCAGGAAGACCTTCTTCATCATCTTCTTCTTCTTCCTCTTCAATTTTGCTCAGCATGGAGGTCCACAGCTTCAACCAGAGAGGAGGCGCTAGAACCAGGTGCATTCTGGGTTTTATGGGTCTGCAGTGGTTTTTATTGTCTCCTCTCGTCTCTGGTGGTCGATCCAAACCAGACAGTGACGGATGTGTGGAGAACAGATTGGATTATTGCAGTGTAGAACTGCATCAGAGTCTGGGGGTCCCGGGAGACCTTGGGTTTATCTCAGCGGCCCCTTTAACACAACCCGGGGTCGCTGCTCCTTTTATTGCTCTTCTGCTCTGTTGTGGAGAAGAAACCATTATTTGTTGCTTTTATCCTGAGGAGGAAGCAGGAACAATCATCTGCATTGCAGGAACAGGCTAATAAGCAGCTATTAGAAGCTGGCGGCTAACTTAAAGAGAAAAATATCTTCAAATTGGGGTGATGTGGAGTGGTCTGGGAGCTCCTCCCCTTCCAATCGGTGGAGAGGTCAACCATCATGTGACAGGGATACTCTGTTATATCCCGGTGATTTAAAAATCTCTCCCTCTACGCCGATGATGCCATGTTTTACATCGCCGTTTTACTTCCTCATCCCGCTATTTAAACGCGCTCAACGGAAGGCGTTCAATTAATAAAACCAGTTTGGAAGCCCCTCCCCTTTTACTTGACATCGCCCGAAAAAGAGAAACGATTGCGTTTTAGTTGTGAATATTTCATTTTCTACTAATGTATTCTATATAATCAGAGCGTTTCCTCCTCCATTAATTATTCCTTAGGGACGTTTTAAAAGGCTGCTACATTAATATATGGAACATATGATTAATGGAGGTAAAAATCTGTCCTTCCTTCTTTTATTTTGTCGTTCAGCTCGTGTGTGTGTGCGCACTTTAATAAGTATTCTGCGACGGCCTCCCTCTGCAGCTGTAATGGAATGACCAGGCTCTGCTGACAGCACACTCCACTAAAATGTTGCCCTGCACACGTCTGCCGCCGTTTCCTCGCCACATAATTGTTCAATTTACTGTACAGCCAATATTCCCCCACCGTAATTGAATATGACTTATTCTTGTGTGAGTAATCTCTTGGTTTCATGCTTCGACCCCTTGCTGGAGGCGGGGAGGGAGGTGAGAGGCGAGCTAAAGGCGTCTGGTGTAGATAAAGCGTGTAGGTCATATCGAGCTGCCGGGCGTCTGGCGTGGCGATGACATCATCGCCCAGGGTGACGCGGCGGTCGGCGGGAGAGTTTTCCCCGTTTAAGTAGGAGCAAGAGGTTCAGCGTCTGGTCGGATTGATCGGTGAGACCTCAAGACTGACGCCTGATTGGCTGGTCCTAATCATGTGACTCCAAAACCTGCCCTAGATCCTGGATCACATGGTCGTGTTATTAGTCTGATAGATTTTACTGAAGGTTTTCTTTTTGGAAATTTGACTCTGGATTCCGATCTGATCTCTGGTCAGCCTGGATAAACATCATCTGAACCATCAGATCCAGATCCGGATCACCACCAGAACCCAGATCACCACCAGAACCTGTTCCTTTGACCTCTAGAGAACACTTTAATTTGTCGCGAGCCTCTCGGGGGGGTTATGGGGTTAACGACCTGACTAATAAGGACCATAGGTGTGTGTTTGTCCGACCAATCAGACGGTCACCCCTGACACCGATCTATACGAGCATGAAATGTGTTTAAGCAAAATTGTTCATCCGCTAATTTGAGCCTCACAGCTGGAGTTGCTAGCATCAATAAATCATTAGCACATTAATTTTCACACATCCAGAGAAGCGGCGTGAATAAATGAGGCAGCCCCCACCCGTCCAATGAGCTGCGTTACTATGGCTGCACATGGCGAGGACGTGTTCCGCTCATCCGGCACCAAACTGTGGTGAATATTTCATTTGCATCACCAGGAGTCTTTTCTCAGCTCGAAATCGTTTCTGTAAACGAGGAAGTCGCTCTTGTTCAGCGTCACCGCCGTTCAGCTCAAACTTCCCGGGTGTTTGTTCAGCTGTTCACACAAACGTGACTCACGGCATCGCCCTGAAACCTGGACAGAGGGTCGGACAGGTGGCGTAATAAACCCGGATTAACGGGGGAAAGTCTGGATTGTTTTAACCGTCTTTGAAGAGTTTTGAACTCTTTGGGCGACAGAAAAGAAAGAAGAGCTGGCAAATAACATCCATCTGTTCATCCATCCATCCATCCATCCATCCATCTATCCATTCCTCCCATCCTGAGTTGGGAGGAACCTGGAAAACCTGGATCAAACAAACTCATCATCAAAAAACTGAAGCTTTAAATTTGAGAAACTCAGATAGTTGTGGGTCTCAGTCAACGTTTATTCTTCATGACGCCACTAAAGCTGAAACACAACCTTCAATGAGGGACTAACAGAAATAACATAACAGGTAGAGGAGATATAAAACTTACAAATTATAAAACTAGGGTTTTTTAAAGTCTTATAGGGAGACCGGCAGAGGACCACTGGAAAACTGTTGGACTAAGTTGAGTCTCTGAACTGGTGAACTGGTTGGGGACTGTTGGGGACTGTTGGGGACTGTTGGGGGACTGTTGGGGACTGTTGGGGGACTGTTGGGGACTGTTGGGGGACTGGTAGAGGAATATTTGGAGACTGTTGGGGGACTGGTAGAGGACTGGGGGAGGACTGTTTGGGGACTAGTAGTGAACGGTTTAATGACTATTGGATGTATGGTAGTGAACGGTCGGAGTCTCGCAGTTAAACACGAGATTCTGGTGTTGAAACAGGAAACAGTTCCTCCTCAGAGTCCGGCTCCGGGTCAGTAACTGGACCTCCTCCTTTAACCGTTAATGGGGGAGAAAACCAGCAGCTGGTTCCTGTTTAATTGTCTGAACTGTGGCGGAACCTTGATGCTGGCGGCGGTGGTGGGTGAACGGACCAATCAGCTGCTCTGTGGAGGCGCTCTTTGACCTCCTGACCCCTTTCCCAGCTCCATCGAGTAATGGATTATGTTGTTCGGTGCTTTCCCCACCTCCGCTGACCTCCATTGCCGACCCTTCATTCGGTCCCGCGTCTGAGGAGGACGACGCAATCAACCTGGCCTGACGGCGAGCTAGCTACTCCCCCGCCCGCCCTCGCCCATCCTCCCTTCGCCACCGCCAGCATCTCTGGTGGATGAATTAGCCGTAGAGGCGGGCGCTGCTGAAACTGATTACGGTTTACTTAGAGCAGGCGGTGTTTGCTGCGGGACCATTCTTCATCGCCGTACGCTGATGATATCCCGCCGCTGCCGCCGCCGCCGCCGCACACGGCGCTGCTCTCCGGGGAACGGTGGGAGTCGTGGCGCGTTATCTCCCCTAGCAGCGCCGCGGCGCCGAAGCCTTTCTCTCCCATTTGTGAATTAATTTTCTATGAGCTGGGAGTGGGATTTGAACTTATTATGGACTTAGACTTAGACACTCCTCCTCGCTTCCCATCCGGCATCCTCACATCGCTCACACGCGTGTGCGACGAGCGCGGGCGCGTGCTGTTGACTAATCGCGAGCCGGGCGACGCCCTAGGCCTCTCGCTCATCCATCCAGAGTGTTTCTGGGTGTCGCTCTCATTTATCTGCTGTTGACGTGATTCCCCCTGCCGGGGGGTGGGGAGGGAAGCGAAGCCCCCGCTTATTAATTATGCCTGAAATATTAAAAAGACTCCATCAAACATGAATTATTGATTCATTTGGCCCAGATCATCTCAGCTGAAGATCCCAAGACTTGTCATACATCATCTGACAAGTCCGTGACAACGAAGCGTGTGTGTGTGTGTGTGTGTGTGTGTGTGTGTTTGTGTGTGTGTGTGTGTGTGTGTGTGTGCGTGTGCGTGACAAGCTGGTGACCACCTCTGTGTGTAACTCAGAATTCTTCAGAAGCCGTTCTTGAATCGCTCTTGGCTGTATTTTGATCAACGCTCCCTTTCTTTTTTTTTTTTTGACCTTGATGGTTCATTAATCGAGCGTCAAGTCGTTCTTGATGATCCGTCATCCATCCTTCCTTTCATCCGCTAACAGCCCGGTTTTTAAGCGTCTGTCGCTCGCGGGCTAACGGCCTGCGCCATAACTTTCGGCGCGTGCTAAATGGAGCGTCAGCTTCGTGCTAACGCCTTCATAAAAAAGTCGAAGTAGCCTAAACTGGGACGTCCATTCATCCATTTAACATCCGCCGTTATGAAGTCAGCGAGGAGGCGGGGCAGGAAGGCGGTCCGCCTGTCCCGAATGCGCATCCAGGATACGTATGTAAGTCCCGACGCTTACATACGTATCCCGGATATCTGCTGTAAGTCTTACATACGTAAGCGCCGAGTCTTAAGTATGTAAAACTCAACGCTTACGTATGAAAGACTTACGTATGTAAGACTCGACGCTTACATACGTATCCCAGATGCGCAGAAGCTGACTTGCATCCGATTTCTCCGATTTGAAACATCCAATCCGATTGTAAATCTATCATAAATGCATGAACGCGATCGATTGAATGGTCCATTCTTACTGATTACCATACACGAGTAAAAGCAGTAGCGCCTCTGCTACTGTATGGCAGGCGTTCAGTGACACATCAGCGACTGCAGCGGCGCGGGAATCGGTGACTGATTCTCTTTCTAATGCACCTTGAACAGTTGTCACAACTTAAAAAATGTGTTTGCAGGCAGAATGTTCCCGGCGCCGCTATTAGCTTGGAGGATCACACCGGGTCCCGCCACAGTGACACTGCATTTTCCGCCCGCGAAGATGAATGTGCTGGTAGCCGAGCCACTTAGTCACTATTGTTCATGCTCAACAACGCTGGCTGACAGGACAGGTTGTACCGGAGATGGAAATAGAAAACGCTCTTGTACTTGGAACGGGGCTGAACCTGAAGCTGTGGCGCTCCCGGCGACGGGACCGGATTGGACGGCGGGCTTTTTTATCACCTCCGCCAAAAAGTCACCGCTGTAGAGAAACAATAAAATGAGAATAAGTTCAGCAAACACACCTCGATTCCCCTCAAAGAGACACGGAAAATGATTTAGGATTTTAGAGGAATCAGGTTCCACTTTGAGGATGTTGGGAAAATAGCATTTTAACGCTAAAGCGCCTACTTCAGGGGGCGGGGCCCCTAGTTGGGTTTGGTTTGGGGAGTAGTCAGAATCTCAGAGGTGTTTAAAAGAAGCAGCAAAACTAAAGATAAAATTCCCCTCCAATCGACTCAAAGTCAGGCAGTTTCAGAAACGAAGGTTCTCTATTGGTCGGTCTCCTAGTGTCCAGATTGGAGGGGTTGGGGTACTGTCTGGTGCCCGTGTTGGGGGCCTTGTGATGGGGGTGTACCGTCGCTGCCTCTCTTGTAGTTTTTGGTTCAGGCTGATGTTTGTGGTCCCAGGAGATTCCCGGGAAGTAGAGCGACTCCCTGGAATCAATTGGGGAGCCATGCGGCGTGACGATGAAGAGGAACGCTTCTTCCTCACGTCGAGGGTTTCCTCACAGCGGCGCCAAGAGTCTCCAGAGGAAAGCAAGGGTTCAGTGTTCAGCTGACGGCTGGGGGGTGTGGAGGGGGTCCAAAAGAGTCCTACACGGATCCTATAAGGATCATATACCGGTCCTATGCAGGTCTTATACTGGTCCTCTACAGGTCTTATACTGGTCCTATACAGGTCCTATACAGGTCCTATACAGGTCTTATACTGGTCCTAAACAGGTCTTATACTGGTCCTATACAGGTCTTATACTGGTCCTAAACAGGTCTTATACTGGTCCTATACAGGTCTTATACTGGTGTTATACTGGTCCTATGTGGATTCTGTACAGGTCTTATACAAGTCCTTAACGGGTCCTACGCAGGTTGTTTACAGGTCACGTGCAGGTTATTTTTCAGATGACATCACCGTCCTCACCTTCATCATCTTCGTCATCATCGTCTTTAGTTTCTGTTGCGTTTGCGTTTTCTGAAGCGCAGCAGAGCAGCGGTTTGAAGCTTCTGATCCCGACTCGGGTCTCCTGATCCGACCCACCCGTCTGGGGGGTTTAGCAACGAGGTGGAACTCATTCCCCCCTGGAGGAGGAGAAGTGCTGGCGGAGTCAAAAAACACTCCACCCTCGCAAAAGAAACCCCCGCTAAACCACCCCCCCTCCCTCAGGGGGCG